>NC_079542.1:12334801-12612301 GCF_015846415.1 Triplophysa dalaica
ACATAGAAAAAGAATGGGAAAGTAGCGCATTGGAATGGAGAAACGCATTCTGTCTGAATGGCCCCATAGGACTTTGGAAGAGATTGATATGATAAAGAATCAATAGTCAAATGTATATGAAGTTATGTTAAACTACTTCTTGTAAAATGCCCTATGCTTCTCTTTCAGTACACTAAAAAAATTCAAATCATGTTTTGTTAAAAAGGTTTAACAATTTTTTTCACAAACTCAAAGTGTCAATTAAAATGAAAAGGAGACTCTGAAATTCTTCTCAATTTCAATCTTTCAGCTATTAATTTGAATTGTTTCATTTTTGATAACATAACGTATTATTTTTATGTAATTTATTGTTTTATTAAAATCAGAAAAAGAAAGCAGTAGATTTTTTCCTCTTGGTAGTCCTTTCAGTCTTAGTCAAAAGTAGTTTATCTGCTTTAAAGAATACAATGTGTCATGGTCCTGGCTCTTCTTGTCATGATTTTCGAGTCTTGTGGCAGGATCATGACATACCCATGTGTTTCTTGTGGAGAAAGTGCATGGCATTGTTTTGGTTTTGTAATGCCAAGCTCTCTCTCCGGTGTCGCGTCTTTTAGCCCCGCACCCTTGTTTCTCCGTCAGCTCCCCATTAGTGTTCCATCTCACTCACCTGTTCACCTAGTTCCACATTTAGTGTTCAAGTCTTGACACCTGCCCGTCACATTCCCCGTTCAATCTCCCCTTGTTAGTGTTTTCCTATTTAGTGTCTCTGAATCCCTTGCCGCATATTGGTTTATTCCTTACTGTATCCCAGTCCATGTGTTTACCTTCCAATTCGTCTTGCCTTTGGATTAACCCTTGGATTACCTTGTTCCCGTGTACCCTTCATGTGTTGAACTTCTTATTTACATTTTACTTGGACCTTGTTTTAGTCCCCTTGTGGAAGTTTTTAGTTTTGGTTCTTGTTTTGTTCGTAGTGTTTCCCCATTGTGGGTTTTATTATAAAGTTAATTATTTAACCCTGCGCCTGGGTTCTGCCTCACTTATGTGGCACAATGAATGTCCAGAATCTCAATTTTAAGTTTATTGTAATATGGGCAACCAAACTGTGCTACCTCCTTAATTTTTGGTCCTGTAGGCGGCGACAAACTTTTTGTTGTGTCAAATTAATTTGACCCAAAATTTTAAAATATCTTACCTGTCTCATATTTACAAGCTCCGATTAAAAGCTGTTTAATATCTGTGGAGTCGAGCATTATTTACTTAAGTCTGTTTGAAAAGAAACCCAAGCACATCAATGTAACAAATTGTTTTGATCAGCACTCAAGAAGCTTAAGGAGATAAGACATGTCTTCGCAGAGCTGGAAGGAGTCCAGTATTGATGAAACAAAGAAGAAACAAAGAACTGGTTAGATGGTTCGGGAAAGGAGAGAGAAGACTGAGCGCGAACGAGATTACGATGTACTGTGAGTCGTAATTTTCCAAAACATTATTCAGAAAACAATTTATCCCTTACATGAGCATAAGAGGTGCTTTTGAAATGCATTCTTTGCCATGATTGCCATTTTAGAATTCAAAGGGACATGAGGGAGGCAGCTAATTTTGCACAGTGGACTGGTAACCTTTTTGGATCAATGGACTACAGTCCTTATTATTCAGTCATCATTACCATTTACCATAGTGTGTGGAAGCAGCCCTGTCATGACATGATACACTTGCAATTATATTTTTTATATAAATGTTTTATAATACATTATGCCAGGTTGTCCTGCTGACAGGATTGCCTTCAAATTCATTAAAGCTTTAAAAAATGAAGAGAGAACGACATCCTTTACAGCTCTATCATAAGTTATTTTAATGGAGTGCGTTGCTGTTTGGGACATGTGCTGCAATAGCTGAGCTGTTATGGTGGAGTTAGGCCCCACGGTGACGGTACGGGTCCCTCTCAGGAGTTGAGCGGCTCTGGAAATATGGACGTCGGGAGAGAATGTGGCAGATGGCTGACAAGGCATTTTTACCCATAACGCCCCAGTAAAACTTTAACTCTCGAGATTTAGTGCTAGCGCTCTGCACTTAGCAAGCTGCAGCCAGGGTCATATTTTTTCAAAAGTCCCAAACTGATGGTTCTGCAAGCTTTGCATAAACATGCTTTATTGATTGCGTTGTTAAAAGATTCAAAGGGTCAGTATCATTTAGCTAAAGACAGTTTTAGAGGACAAATAAAATCCAAAAATTGCTCAAACGGGTGGGGAATATTGATTTTTTTGGGGGGAGAGGAAGAAGCAATTCAATTATTCATCTTGTTATAATGATGACTGATGCAGGCATTATGCTGTCATTTCTGCAAAATAGTTTTAAGCTAAAACATTCAGTGGCAATAAATACAATAAAATCCAAAAGCAAACATATGTACATATAGGTTTATAACTTAAAGAAATGGACGACGATCCCTAGTCAACAGAGTAAAAATAAAGAAGCCCAAATCTCTTGCACAGAAACACTGTTTGACATGTTCATTTTCTTCATGACAGCCTGGGCAGAAACTAACAGCCGGCTTTGTCTTCATTGTACCAAGTTTATGAAAACATTTCACTTCCACAGTCATTTGTATTCGACTATGCAAAACAAGCTCCCTGATAGGATGTGTCATCCTAATTGGGCCCATGATGCCAGTAGGCCGGGAATTATGGGAAGGGGCTGATGGGGAGACGGGCTGAGCAGAGGAAGGGATGTGCCGAGAGAGTCATCCCTCTTACCACGCCAGACGCCAGCCGAGTCTGAGGGGCACACAAGGGGGGTTGATGAGAGCGTGCTGGGGGGGTATGAGGGGGCATTACGAGGCACAGGTGACACAGTCTCACATCTGCAGCTGCCAGCATTTGGTCTGGCTTGTTTGCTGTAGTTTGAATGGATGGAGGGGTGGGGTTGCTGAGACCGTTGAGATTTGGTGAGGGGGTTAAAGGGAATTTTGTTTATGGTGCACAGCTGCTTGTTTCACTTCTAGGGACCCGTAAAAACAAAAAGAAACAGCGGTTGTAAATGAGTGAGGAAAACAAGAATCTTATACCTAGTCTAATGCTTCTATACGATTTAACCTAAAGCTGTTTCATGCCTTCTGATTGGATGCATTTATATATACGTATAAGTATGAAACCCTTGAGGTTGCAAACCCCGCTTGGGTCAACTACCAACAATAGCACACACTTTTTTAAGGACCAATGCACTCTTACTGCTGATATACACTAGCCGCCCAACATTTCCCGCTCATAGTTTATTATCTCAGCCAGACTCTGGTCCAGTGTAGGCACAGTCCTGACATCTACGTACACCCAGAAGCACGACCATCCGTTAGGCATGACAACAAAGAAAAAGGGCGCAGAGCGCAGGCCTGAGCGAGGCACTGAGGTGGACAGTATTGGGACTAGCTCGGTTTATCTTCCAGCATTAACATGATCGAAACTATGAATACTTGAATCTTATCGCAGGTGTGCTTTATAACAACATTCATCATAACATGTATTATGTTTTTTATCAAGTAGGAGGGAGCCACCAATTCCATTTCCTCGCTGGTCAGCACGGGATTCTGCACGCCTGTATCGTCCGATTTCAGGAGGAAAAAAGGAAAAGTGTAAGGAATAGATTATAAATCCTGCCGTGACTTTTTCCCCACTCCTTGTTGCCAACTCTGTCTTGAAATTAACTCTGGATCTTCGGGCTGAAGGCTTTAATAGCAGAAAATAATAATACAGACATCGCCGGAATCTGTTACATTTATAATATATTAAAGGCTAGTGAGGGTGTGATGTACTGGCCGATAAATGTAAGGGAATCGTTCAAGCCTTTCTGTTTTAATAATTCTGTCAGCCTCACAAATCTGACCATCGACCTATTGAAGTCATTTTTAAGGTAAGAAAGTTGAAATATCATCAGTCATTATTATCATTTAATGCATCTTTTGTGCTCTTTTACTTTTCTGTTTTGACTCACAACACAGAACCAAACGCATTTGTTGCAGAAATCTTTTAAAACACTGAGTAGGGAAATGGGAAGTTTGCCACCGAACAGTAGGAAAGAGGTTCGATGATGGCTGCCTGTTTTACAGAGTCTGTGGGGAATTTACAGATGGTGGATCTGTATCATTAATTCACTGTGGCTGGAACTCAGCTGAACTGATTCATTGTCTGTGGCACAAGTGTGAGTTAATGATAGTTTATTCATAGTTTTAAAATGTCTTTAGTCAGAATATGGCTGTCCACGTAAACGTGCGTTTGATTCATGGAACAAAAGAACCCCGCCGTGCCTTTCACTGCCATCAGGCCACAGCGGTTTGAATAGCATCAAATGACTTCTCAATCACAGAACTTGTCAGAAACAATTCGGAAAACATTTCTGTGTCTTTACTTTCCCTGCAGTTTTGAAAACCTTATTACATCAATCTTTTACAACGTAGATGTAAAGCTTTAAAGGGGTCTGTACCACAATTTATATTGTGGATTATACTGCATCGTGCTATAATAGTTTTTCGAGTTGCATTTTCCAACAACAACATACACATGCTTTTATAATTTATGCTATAAAAAATAAGTATTCAAATGTGAGGTAAGCTATTCTTACATAAGTAACCATTTAGCATACCAGGCTAAACCTGTGTTTAAAACAAAAGTGAATGAAACATACTAAGTTAAGCTTATATTGTATCCCCCTTGGTTTAATTGTGCTAGCTAAATACATGGGACTTAATCAAGCTTAAAAATAACAAACAAACAAATAAAAGAGGTCCTTGGAGAACTCATTAGAGGCCTTGTCAAACTCCAAGAGACTACATAATTACTCACCAAAATAAAAATGCAAAGCTATTTTTTTGTATTCCTTTCTTCTTTTATGATAACTGCTGAACTAAGGTCAATGAAAGCCAAAGTTTCACTTATTTGAAAAGTTAGATTGAACAATGAAAACTGTGGCATGTCGTCTAGAAAGAGACTTTATTATGAAACACCCTGGACATCTCAAATAGAACATGAAGAACCACCTATGCTGATTTTCTAGTTCTGTCTGTGAGGAAAAAGTGAAATGGAAAAGGAGAGAAAATTACATTTCCTGATTCATTAAAAGAGAGCGCATGGCCCGCTGACAGTGAAGTGAAAAGAGTTAAACATAATTTTTATAAATAAATCTTTTTTTGTCATTTTAATTACTGGATCAACGGTGCCTTTGACGAATGGTCATCCCATCAATCTTTAATTAAAGTCACGCATTGCAGATTTAGCACGATGTTGTGCTTGATTGAAAAATAAGGGAATGATATTTCTATTAGAGGCTGGTTTATTAATAACATGTCAGGGCTTTAAAACACCAATCCAACAGAGATTTAATCAAAAGGAAATGATGGACAGTTTATATGTTAGTAGCAACTGCATATTTGCATATGTCTTTTTTGCTGCTTACATTTCCTAGTTCCCACTTTTTTTCATGTGTGGGGACCCATTTTTTTGCATTGAACTCATTGTTAATCTTACATTCAGATGAACACTGACTGCAACTGGAAAAATTTAAACGTACCATACTTTGCCAGCTGGATATTTTCATTATCAGCAAATGGTTAGTGAAATGTGTTTAACCTCAAGCTAAGCACCATATTTTTAATAAGAGATTTTATGATTTCTTTTAAGTAATTCACATTTATACAATTGATTCTTTTTTCCATTACCTTAGAAATTTTAGCTGTTTAATAAATTATTGCGTTTCTTTATATTAATATTTTTTATTTTGAAAATAAGTCTTTACAATGTTTATTGAGATGTTTTAGTGTTATAAGTTGTCACATAAACTGTAGTGTGGCAACATGGTCTCTCCCCCCCACACACACGTATATTACAACACAAAAATAAATAATGTGTGTGTATGGGGGGGGGTTAAAGTGTCAGCTTTAAAATAAATGTAAAGGTTTCTTTCCCTGTTCACTAAAAGAATAACAGAATACCGTTGCGATGTCAATTTTTTTCCCTCATTAAATGACAGATGTACAAACAGTACTTTCAGTTGTGTGCAAATACTACAAAATGCATTTCATTCTTAATTAATATCTAGACTGCTAAACCCTCATAAATCCATAAAAAACCCATGCCAAGAACAATGAGGTATTTTGTGGATGTGATTGAATCAGACTGAGGAAAGTTTCAGAACTTCTCCTACTTTCCGAAAATTTTTCGGTCCTTGTTTTAATCTTTAATGCTTTCTAGTATGAAGAGAGAGAGAGAGAGTCAGGGAGCTCCTGCTACGCTCTTGACCCCAATGCTACATGTTTGTTGTGTTGGGTAATTCTTCTTCCTTCCCTCCCAAGATGAGCCCTCCGGTTTATTTTTAAGTCATCAATTACTCAAACTTCAGCCCAACTATCTCTCCCCTACCATATGGGTTCCATACCATAGTCTTAAATACGGCCGAATAATGACAACCTTCTCCTGACTGTTAATTTACGAGACCGGGGAGTCGTATTTCATGTGTTATCATGCCTCTCCATTTGATCTTGCGTATCTTTTTTCCCCGCATCTGTGCACTTACGTGCATAAATCTCTTCGTCTCACACCTTGTCACAAGGCCAGAAGATGCTTAGGTGCCATGAACCCAGTGTTAGGTCTCTTAAACAAAAAAAGGAATAAAAAAGAACAAAGCAGGAGAAACATGGGGAAAAACATGGCGAACATTGCGAAATGGCTGCAGGTATTAAAATCTATTCTCATCTTCACTAAATTAATGGCAGTCATGGGCATACATTTTGAAATACAGGTGAGTCTGCTTGTGTAACAATACATTATTATTTCATTTAAGATCTGCATTATCTTTTTTATAAGTTACACGGTTCAGGTAATTATTGTTGTATGGCTTAATTTAATTCTTTATGCCTGTAACGGATTGTAAAACACAATGTTCTGCCCCAGTTTGGTAGATTTGCAGCTTTTGTTTAAGTCTAAGTGCATCTTTCTTTCCCGCTACACTTTCCATAGTCTATTTTCATCTTCATTGTAGTGTTATTTTCACCCCTAATGAAATCACACGCAAATCGCCCAAAGTGCTGACGGAGGCTGCGGGCGTTAAAAGCCAATCCTCCGCGGGCCTCGTTTAGAAAGCAACCGTTTTATTTATTGTGCGTCTCATCTCCTCTCCTCCTCCTCCTGCTCTTCCTCTCCTCTCGTCTCCTTAGAGAGCTCCAAAATGTCCCTGCACATCTTAAAGCTCACCGGCCACAACAAACTAAGATGGCTTATGCTAAGCCAGGCAGAAAATAATAATATCGTGAAAATATTAAAAACTCACACGGTTATGCACGTATACGTGCATGCGTACACTCACACAGTCTTGTAAAGTTCTTTGTATTTTGCAATGAATGACGAGACCCATATTTCCTTTCTGAAATGACACTTTAATTAAGCAAATGACTCTAGTGAGGGTAGAAGAACCGTCAAGAGCTTGATAAGGCTTTGGAGATAAACCCTTATTGAGAGTGTTTATCAATACGCAGGGATCTAAACCTTTAATAGGTAATACCGAGATAAGTACGCCTTTGTGATGTTACTAGTGCAGGGATATTTTCAGAGGAGCTTATGGAAGAGAGTAAAAGAGGGATGAAATGTTTTGGGAATGAATCTGTGCTTAAGAAAAAGAGAGGAAGGGGACTTCTCATCTTTACTACACTCACAGTTCTTTTGTGTAAATGACGTTGGGATTATTGGAATGCACAAGTTAAAATACACCACTGCTGTGACCTTCAATAGCAGAAATTATTTTGAAAGACTATTAGCAAGTTTTATGGATTCATCAGCTTTTGAGGAGACGTTAAGACATTACTTATTTCTAAATAGAAATTGTGTTATAAAAAGTATTTTTATAACCAGCATGTATAGTACGTTTTTAAACGACACAATAGTTTGGCATTTGGGAAAAATGAAATGCTTCATAAGATTTACTTGTCACGTGTTTATATTACCGCAAGAAAAGTCATATCCATTTCCAGCAACTAATAATTTTGATGTACATTGTTCATTTATTTAAAACTGTCATCAGACAATAGATAGATACAAAGTTAACTTCGGGCCAGGTGCGTGCCTCTTATGAAACTGTCTATAATTTACAGAAATGATTCCAAGAAAGCATAGATTTTTTTTTATTAGACCCATGTGTAAACAAATAGACAAAAGAATACAAGGCCTGGACACTATCTTGTACTTGCATATATTCTCTCTCTCTCTCTCTCTCTCTACTTAAACACTTTTTCTTTCTCTACATGTGGTTTGGGTTATGCAAGCGTGTTATACTGCGGTGTGCAGATATTACCGTAGGAACATTAAAGAAGGGAATAAAAGTAGAGACAGACCGAGAGAAAAACAGACAGAGAGGCAATGGTGAGGTGCAGAGTTGTGCTATAGAAGCATCCAGGCACTACAAGATGTCATAAAAACCTTACAGGCACCCAGCTGGGCGAGCATGTAGGAGAGCCACAGATCACTTCCTTTAACATACTTCAGCACTCATGTTTCTCTGCAGGAGGAGGCCTCCGCTTTCCCAGAATTCCTGTGCAGGGTTCAGGGACCACCATGGTGTGTGTGCGGTCTGTGCATAGTTATGGCTAATAATGTGTTTCTGAGAGAGAGCTGGGTGCATGCTGCCCCCCTCTCAGCGCTGTGCATTGTGTCCTCTTACTGTCTCTCATGGTAATGTTCAACAGCTGTGCTTAAAGGGATACTTCACCCAAAAATGATAATTCTGCCATCATTTACTCACCCTCAGATTGTTCCAAACCTGTATACATTTCTTTGTTCTGCTGAACACACATGAAGATATTTAGAAGGATGTCAGATCTCATTCCCCATTTGCTGCACGAGTAGGGAAAATAAATACTATTCTTTCAGATATCTTCCTGTGTGTTCGGCAGAACAAAGAAATTAGTACAGGTTTGGAACATGCTGCACAAAACGGCATGGGGTTGTTTTCATAATAGTCGCTAGAGGGCACTCACATTTAAAACGTGAACTGTTGTCGTAATAAGCTACGTGCACAAATTACCTTTTGAGTCGTTTTCACTTGGAGGACAGGATGAAATTTTCACATATTAAAAGAATATTTTCCAGTTGTCACTGTCAGAAAATTCTAGAAATCGCACGTACAGGGAAGGTGGGATGAATCGTTGATGTGTGACTTTGTCTGGAACTTGGTTCATGAAAGTATTAGTCACAAAAGACAAAAACTATCAAACTTTTTAATAACTGTTACGTTAAACTGTTGTGTTGAGCTCAATGTTATGCCAGTACCTTACAATTTCTGTCTACGAGTAAAAATACAGAAATGTTTAAATGTGGGAAATGTGAATTATTCATAAAATAATTTAAAGGGGAAAATTGGTAAATGGTTAACAATCTAAATATTTTCACTAGTGCAGTCTTATGGCTTACCCACAGTAGTCAAATAGAAATCTCAACAGAACATTAAGGCAAATGCAAGAAATGAGCTTATCATCATTGTGGAGGAGCTTTGAGAAGAACTGTTGGAGGGTAGAAAGAGAAACAAAGAGGAGAAAAAAAACTCTCTTCATCAATATCGGTCTAAAGCTCTGTTAGATCTCAGCCCGACACTTACCTGAAGCTGCCACTTCTCCTTAGCATAAGCGAGCATGAAATGTTTACTTGAACAAATTTGGGCGGGAAAGCGTGGAATAGAAGATGGCATGAGCTGCATAGGAGGTATAGGTATGTGATAGATATATAACAGAGAGAGAAAGAGAATGAGGGGTTGAGAAACATAGAGAGAGAGGGAGAGAGAGAGCTGACACTTATTATTGCGGCATTGCTCGGTTGAGGTATATCTTTTCTGAGGAGGATAAATTCAACGTGATGTGCCGGTCCTTTTGCCTTCAAAGCACTGACATTGGCATGCAGCTCACATCATGGGACAGACACACATTAGCTGTCAAACACTTCTTTCATCTTCTGACTTCAAAGGGGCCGATTGATTAGTCTAAATGGCCATTACCAAACATCCGCCACTGCAGCATGGAGAAGCAACCGTGACAAAGAGGAATACAAAATCAACGGCTGTCGAATATGATAGAGAAAGAGGGTGGGAGAGACGGGAATAAAGACAGGAGGAGAGAGAAGTGCAGCAACAAAAGAACAAAAAGATGCTTTCTGTCTAATTTGCAGAGGGAGAGGCTCTTTTTTCCTATAATCCGGTGAGATTAGCAGCAGATTATACACGTTCTTCACTGTGTCAACTAGCTTTGCAGAATAATGATCTTTTTGTTGCCGTTGTCATCTCAACAGAGCGCATGCTGCGTTTCGCAAACTACAAAAACAGAGGCCTGACCATGCAGAAGCAGCATGCAAGGCTGAGGTGTGGTGCTGAACACAACACACTTAAGTGAAATGTCTCTCCAAAATTTGGATGCGAAGGTGTCTACGAGTTTCGCAGACAAAAATACTGTGCAAACACAAACTTTTTTCATTCTTTATTTCATAAAAATGTCTTTAAAATGGTTGCCTTTGAATGAATACTGAAAAAGAGCAGTCAGTAAAAGCACAGAATAGATTGGAACTCCTTCAATATTGTTTAAGAAAGCATCTCCGGGTAAAACGCTAGGAAGCTGCTTGATAACATGCCAAGAGAACATTGTTGCAAAGTCTAGGCATAAATTGACCACACTGAAGCTAAAATATAACAAGACAATAATTCCTCTAGCACAATGGTCGTGAGTTCAATCTCAAGTACATACTGATAAAAGACATGCATAGACTAAATGCACTGTAAATCGCTAAAACCAGACGCTAAAAAATATTCAAAAAACTGCCTAACTATAAGTTATCAAAACAAAATATGGTGAATAAATCATCTTCAATAGAGCAAAACAGCACACAGGCCTCAAAAAGCTTTTGATGGAAGCATGTTGATCGCTGCTTTGAGTGCCTGGTAACAGTTTCATAAAGAGCAAGAGAATGTTATTAATTAATTTGCCATTTTATTTAGCATTACCGTTCTAATGGTTTCAGAGCCTAGTCAAAACATTTCCCCAGCTTATCCCTGCTCAACATATGGTTACATGCATGCATCCACCCCCACACAAACGCACACGCAATCACAGCAATGAAAAATGAAATCAAATGCTATGCCCTCGTAAAACTGGAATAAAGCCCCTGTTTTCTCAAAGACCGGAGGTGCATCTTCCTGGAGACAGATGGCGGTATTGGCGGATATATTTTACCTCTCCTCTCCCCTCACGCTGAAGCCGCGGACACTAAAAAGCCCATAAAACTCAAAGATGAGCGGATAGAGCTAATAATATAATCATTGGAAACACCTGCAAAAAGGCGCAGATGGGCCATCTCGGCCCGCCTGTCCATCAGTGGTGCGAGGGTCCGCCTCCCCATATGGAATGGTGGTGATGGTGGGGTCCACACATACACGGCCTCTCACTCAGTGGTGTCTCTCTCACTCATTCACTCTCTCTCACTTGCTTTCTTTCTACACCAAAGAGAAGAGCATATGCAGGCTTTTTATAGCGCAGGGCTGGGCTGCCGGGTGTCACAGTCAATCCTGTCGCTCCGCAGAATTGGTGCGCCGTTCTGTGAGGAGTTTGTGTGCTGCGTGATGCCAAGGATGTGTCACCCATACACTTCTTTAGACACACACACACACACTTGGATATTTCCCAGACACACTCTTCCATGTGCTTTGTCTCTCTCATTTCACACTGGAACTGTATTTTGAATAGCCTGCGAGTAGTAGATTTATATTGAAGCCATCATTCTAATGGGCAGGTCACAAAAATATGTCTTGTGGACATCTAAGACATTGGTGGGTGCTGATAGGAGTGCAGCATCGATGAGTATGTCACTATAATGGTTTCAAGGCAGATAACAGTTAAATACACTCTTTCTGATGGGGGAAAGGCTGATTCCAAATCAAGGGTTGAGGGAAACTCCTCGTTCCTCTGATCTCTGCCTGAATTTCATTAATCTTGACAATGAGAGATACTGCTCTCTGACAGCCTTTAGTCTACAAGCCCTTCGCAATCAGTCCGAGACCGGCTCTCACGAGTTTGTCTGATTTATGTGTTTCCCTGCTGAAAATAATGGTTTAAACAAGGCTGGTCTTTTAACTGGATTCGATGAGTTTTGTATATTTTGACGATTGAAAAAAAAAGTTTAGTTTAGTTACTTGTTTTTAACCAACGTTATGTTTTTCTCTACCGCATACGTATATGCATGTACACACACACACATTAACACCCAGCTTTCTGCACTGCGAGGCAGCGTTCCTTTGAAGATATTAGAAGAAAGTGAACACAACTCAACGGCGTCATCAATTTTACCACGCAGCGATATTTTGTTTAAAGAGTCGAAAGAGGAGACACTCCTGGCTGTTGCTGTCATGATATGATAACTTTGCCGAGCTCTCTAAAGCTTCTGACACTGAAGCTCTCTTTAAAGAAAGGATTGGGCTATTTACTCTTTTCACTTCTACTGCCTCATGGCTCTGTGCTGGCGCCGTTCACACACAAATTACTTGGTCACATGCCATTTTACATGGCTAAAGGTGAGCTGTAATAGTGCACGTTCAATTATTATATCAAGGTTCACCATCAGTATCAATGATGTTAGCAGAAAGATCCATCGTATTATTTATAGGCCCCTCCCTCTGTACAGATTAGAGGGATGCAGTTGCATATCATTTCTTTATAACACAGTGGGCGGCATACACCTACGCACTCATGGTTTTTCTTTATATAAACTCGCTCGCTGTTGTTTCTGTGTGAGGCGTACGGGAGTTGATTAGTACCTGCTTGTAGGTTTGATTTCGATGTTATTCTTTCTGTTTTGACAAGGGGAATTTGAGGATAGGATGTGACTTGGCCCTGTCATTCACGGCTGGCTGACAGGTGTACTTGTCAAGGACGGGCCTGTCTCTGCCCATTAAGTGACACGTAAATCCAGGAAGGGTTGAGAACAGCTATTTCGGAGGGCTTGTGCTTGACATAAATCCAGTGTGGAAAAGCTTCCATCGCCTGCCTTTCCACCCGTCAAACATACAGATCCTCTATGATGCCTGTTTCAAAAGATCTGCCCACACACAAGCACACACTTCACAGTATACTCACAATCTTATGATTAGGCAATATATATATATATATATATATATATATTTCATATTAAGAGGTTATTGTTTGTTTACTAATAGATATGTTTTTATTATGATTCTTAGATTTTTTCAGCCATTTGTATTTGTACAAAGCAATTCTGATTGACATTCAGTCTATACTTTATCAAAGCAACTATTTTTCATGTTCAGTGGGCTCGCTTTTTCTTTTTCTTTTATTATCTCCCTGGCCATAGAATTTTCAGTTCTCTAATCATAAGGCAGAGTTGCTGTGCTGGGTTCACAAACAAATGAATAAATAAAGAATTGTGGAAGAAATGTGACTTTGGGCAACTGTGTCACCAGCTGATGATGGTATGCCATACGTCTTGCCATCTGTGATGTCACTTGTGATATGCAATGATATTTTTGGTGTAGAAAGCATCACTTCAACACAGCAGGCTGAAACACATTTCCCTTTTAAGTAGAAAATGAGGCAACAACAGATTTGACATTGCAGATTCAGATACATAAATGTAAAAAAACAATCAGATATATTATGGTCAAAAATATTTTATTATTATTTCATTTATTTATATATATTGACTTTGTTCTACTGATTTAATTTTGTGAGTGAAATATGGTGTATATTCTAGAAATATAATACATGATACACAATAATTTATTACCTTATCTAAATTAAAACGGGGGTCAAAGCTCCTTCATTTGCTCATAGTTAAAATGGAGATGTTGATCAAGCTGTTGTAAATGAAACCATTGTTGCAAAATAATTTCATCAGAAACCAAATTACACAATATCCCACAACAAATGATAACACATATAAATTAAAATAACATGAGAAAGAAGATTACTTACTCAAAAACAAGAAATTAAGACTGACTGCTATATAAAAAGTTTCATTTAAAAAGTTTGTAAATAATGTTACCCGCTTAGCTGTAATGTGGAAATATTGCCTCTTGTGAGAATTTAAACGTTTCATTGTAATCAGACAGAAAGGCAGCCATCATAATGTTTAAAATTAGACTTTAATATTTCATCTCATCGGAAGGTTGAATCTCATTAAACGTGGGCTTTTTCTCGAAGCCTAAATGTCAGGCGGAAAAACGTGTGAAGATGCTTCTGTTTGCTATGAAATTATTCTGTTTCTATGCACACTGCGTCCAATGTTCATAAATGTGTCATATGGGCTGAATGATTTCAATATTAAAATGCTAATTTATTTAAGGGAGCTTTTTTATATAATGTGAAACAAAAAAAAAGAAGTTGTTGATACGGTTATATTTTGTTACATTTATTTTCAATATGGTACACATAAAATGTATGAATGTCATTGTTTAGAATCTATAAATGTTACAACTTCATTCATGTTTTTCAGATTCGGTAAAGACATCAAGGTTATGTGAACCTGTATATTTTAAGATTAATGATGGGGCTCAGACATCTCTGAAACATTAATCTGTCATCTGTTTACAAGATATCACACTGACTAAGATAGATATTAATAAACAGAATATATTTTGCTCACAGTCTAACATCAGTGTCTAGTGACTTTACAAATCACTTTACTTTGGGGTAATGTTTAATTTCTTTGGAAATTCTGATTAATTAAGCCACATTAATTACTTTATTGACTGTGTTTTGCTTGACAATGGACCTCTGATAAATTGAATTGGCCTGGTTTACCCACGTCTTAACCAACACAAATAGAATGTGGTGGGACTACCTGATTGTTGGATTAAAAATTCTACAAAGGATATAATTTAATATTTGTTTAGTAGTCCAGAAATTTAACAATTCATCTTTAAGTACTCAAAAATATTACACCAGTTATTTTGCTCCAGTCAATTTCATCACATATGGTTATAATCGAGAAATACTATTACCACTGCCGCCAGTGGAATGACTGTATCCTATGTAACCATCTCCCGAAAAATTGCTTAATATTTAAACTTATTTCCTTTGCTATTGAGTGTACAGCAGCAGTTTTTCTCAAATTTACAATAAATTGATTGCTATTTTTAACTAAAAATATTGTTTCTATTTGCATTTGCAGAAATTAAAGCTGGAGAAAGAAGTCAGAATAACAGAAAATATTCACTGTATTTTTCAGACCGAAAATACTGCAAAGAAAACAAGTTTATATTCCCTTTTTTCAAAACATTAATTGAAAAAAATTATTAATGGAAAAATTGATATTAATAAAAAAATATTTTTATTTTTAAATTTGTAACAACCTCGACTTTTATCACAGTTTTCATGTAACTTTGAGGTTTGAATTTTTTTTTTCAACAGGCACTGACTGGACTGGAATGGTCACAGTACATCTAGAAACGCTGATTAAATGAAAATTTGGAAAGCTCTCTAAACATTTTGCTACAGCTGTACAGTATTTCAAAACACAAGGAATGGGATCAGTGTGAAAAAAAAATGCGTTGTTGGTGGTGATTTATTGATACAGACACTAAATGACTGTCAAAATACAATTTAGACTTGTTAAACAGAAAGACAGTAAATGCAATAAACCCATCCAGTGAATATGCTCTCCAGGGATTTTCATATATTTCAGGATCATTCATTGTATTCTAATGCAGAATGCATTTACACACACACACGCACACACACACACACACTTAGGCATACCACAGGCCCTACCCACTCCCCCCCGGGGACTACTCTATTGCTTTTGGTTTATCACAGTCCAGTGTGCAGTTGGCCACAGTAATTAGAAAACCTCAGACATGCATTTGAAGTGTCCTGCTTAGACCCAGATCACCAATAACAGCATTTATTGTTTTCTAATCAGGGGCCCTTCGGCTGCCCCAATCACTCAGTAAATAATGGAGATGTCAATACTCTCAGGCCCGTGACTCACCCAAACCCCTGCTCCCGCTCACCATAAAAGGCCCTCATTAATCACTCTGTACCTTTGAAAAGAGTTAAAACTGTCACTCGCTGAAAACCTGTCTTCCCCCACTACCTCTCCACCGTCCACATCACCCGAACCTCCAGTCCCGCTAAGCCCTTTCCTCATCAGTGGTCAAGCGGCTCAAATCTTTTTGTGTAACAAGGGCACTGCCATTGATTAGTGCACTTGCAGGCGGGCAGGCCCCACTGCAGGAATCATTCCAGTCATTATCTGTAAGTTTTCTATACAACCCCTATATAAGAAAGATATTTGGAAGAATGCTAATAACCAGACAGATTTTGCCCCCCTTTGACTACCATAGTGGCATACAATGGTAGTCAAAAGTGCCCCAGAACAGTTTGCTGTCCTACATTCTTCAAAATGTCTTATTTTGTCTTCAACAACACAAAAATATTATAAAAGTATTTTTCCGGCTATGAGAGTCAATGGGGAGCGAAATCTGTCTGGCTATAAGCATTCTTCCAAATATCTTTCTCTGTGTTCATCAGAACACATAGATTTATAAAGATTTGGAATAACTCATAGGTGAGTAAATTCATTTTTGGGTGTAGCATCCCTTTAAACCTCATGAACTACACATTAATCCTGGGTTGTTTTTTTACAAGAGTGAGTGAGTTTGAGCTGATTGAGACAGACAACACAACAGCAGGAAAACAATCTTTTTTTCTCGTATTGTATCTTATTCACAATCCATAACATTAACTCTCCTTGATCTTCTGTGCTAAGTTTATCTGTTGAGACCCTTATAACCTTCAAGCAAGAGCTAAACACACATCTTCCATAAACACTTAAAACACAAAATCGTGATTAAAGCAGTTCTGTCTCAACATTTCTACTTTTGTCTGCTTAATGTAAACTGAACAACTGCAAATAGCTTCATTTTTCATGACACAACAGCTTTTGGCACCTGTACCCTCTAAAAATGCAACGGTTGAGTCTTTCTGTATTTTACCTAACCAAGGGTTGAAGAAACCCACTATTTTCTAAAGTGTTCTACTTAAACTCGAATGCACAGAGCTCTTAAGCAGCAAGTTTCGGGGTAAGACAGATAGAAGACTCTGCATTGGAATGACCCAACATTGTATGAATGCTAGAAGATCTGTTTGAAGATCAGCTTTCCGTCTGTCTTTGATTTCCCATGATGAGGTCATGCCTTTCAATTTTCAGACAAGATATTGTGCAACTTTAATGCCTCTTTTATCTAAGCAAACAAGCACTGGTGGCGCTAAGGACTAGTGCATGCGGCAGTTTATCTATTACTTTTTTAGTATAACCTTATATATTTTTTTCATTTAACATCAAGCGTCAGACTGAGTTGTTTGACTGTGACAGTACAGATATTTGAAAACTCACTCGACATGAGCTTGATTGGAAGCAGCTCAAAGGCTGCCACCGCTGAACAAGTGTCCTAAATCTCCTTGATGGGGTACATATTCTTTGCCCGTATTTCTGTCATGTAGAATGTTGAATGATGTTGGCTGCGTTCTGCCTGTGACCCAGCATTAGGTGGACCATTGGGACAGCTGCGCAGCCTAATGCTTCAAATCCAGACTCTGACTTGTGACTTACGTTTTTTCTCGGTACTGTAATGCCCGTTTGAGCTCCTACAAAACGTTCCCCTTAATTAGGCTGTGCACCACATGAAAGTTAGTGTGTTACTGTACAGGAAGTGATTCAACATTTTCCCTTGTCAAACGCTTTCCTCCTCCTTCTGCATGTCTCTAATGAGATTTAGGGTTTTACATAAAATGTTGTTTAGATTGGTTTCTCTCCATTTGGCAAGGCATTTTGAAAGAAAAAAAAGATGACTGACTCCGTCGGCCACCTCCCATCTGTATGTCTAATCTAAGCCTGTAATTAGTTATTGCTCCACATCGTGAACTCATTATATATCTGCCTTCGGGACATCAACAGAGCTCTGCGTGGCTGCTTTACTTTACAGTTGTTTTAGACCACGAAACGACAGTATATGCCTTTAAATCATAACCGTCAATCTTTTCCACAAAGTAACACAAATTACTAATGTAACAAAGCTCCACTTTTCATATCATTACTCGGGACAGATTTCTGAAATATGTTTTCTATCATGTGAACTTGCAGTACTGCCTGGGAACATCGAGTTAGTTGTCAAACACTGTTTATAAACAGTTTATGACAGATAAATTATAGCAGACTCATGTGTTTGTGGTTCAGCATTGATGTATAACACGGCCTCTTAGATCGTGGCTGAGGCTGATAATAGAGTGCATTCTCTGTGGGACGGTCCTCTCTCGGGCTCGATTTAAACTGAATTTGAATCAGGGCCGGGTTTGTCTTAAAGCAGACCTTTAATACCCCCCTCATCTCCCCACTGCCTATTTATACATTTTTCTTCCCCACAGATAAAGATCTCAGCCATCTAAACCACCGCCTCCCCCTCCCCTGGCGTGTTTCAGCAGTTGTAACATGCTCCGCAACACTCTACGCTACACGCATACCAAGAAGACGCATGCGCCCGCTGTGTGCTTATGTCTAATGGCATCAGGAAGCTGAAAAAATGCCATTTCCTCTCCCTCCCATCCTCCACCCCACCAGCCCGCCCCGATGATGAAAACACAGGCAGCTGAAGCAGAAAGCCATTTCTCAAGTTAAATGCCATGTGGTTATGTAGTGTGGTATTCACTCCAAAAATTAAACGCCTCTCGCCCTGAAAGCTGTCACACAACAGAATACCACAAGAGGCTGGGACTCACCCAGCACGGCCGCAACGGCGCTCAGACAGTAGGCGTTTTTATAACTTTCATTCCGTCCCGCACATTGTTTAGCTGGATGTGTGCCTGTGGCATTATGATCACTGCAGGATCACCATGTTCTGCTGGTTCCACGGCTAATTTAATATTCTTCGGCTGCTATGAATTGTTTTTATGACATTTATTGAGTAGCAGATCTTGTAAAATATGTTTTGGTAAAAATGTTCAAACACATACTTTACAGTGTGTCGTAATAATGATTATACTGTAGTTTGGGATGGTGATTAACATAATTCTTTATGTGTAATGGAGCTGCGAAATGAAAGCTTACCTCAGAGACAGTCTAACCCTCTTCACCTTCCACAAGGGAGCCTTCACATTAGTCGGGGTATTTTGGTGACCCCAGCCCATTTTGGGCGACTGCTGCCCTGTTCGTAACTCCGATCGATGGAGGCTTTCAGTGGGCCCCGCCATCCATTCCCTCTTGTTAATGACAGCCATAATTCACATGACTGAGAAATATATATAAATATTTCACCCCTGAGCTGTGACCTTTCTGTCTCCCACCTGACAGCTCAGGGGGGAAAAGGTGTCAATTAATGACATTTAGAAATTTCATATCACTCTCAATAACCCTGAGATTTTTACAGGGAACGTCGGGTGGGGGGGGGGCCGGGGTGAATCAACTTTCATGAGGTAAGATAGGAATCCGTGGCTAGCCATTAATGTCACTCGCTCCACCTGCAATCATTTCCAGCCTGGGTCAGCATTAAATCTAATTGATTACCATGATTGTCTTTTTGGATGATATAGCCCTCATCACATCAATGTCCGGCCTCTTCTGTTCAAGGTGCTGTAGGCAAGAAAAATGTCTTTGAAAGGTGATAAAGTTTGACCAAATCTGTATAAAAACGTCTGGTTTAAGAGTATCGGCTGCCAAAATGGCTTCATAGTTATGCTTTTTATTAGATCTTCACTTACTAATGAGAGAGGTCTTGTCAAAGATATTATGAGAGACTGATGCATATGAAAACGCAGATAAAAGTATAATGTGAGATCTCCCAATATTGATCGGTAATAGTTTGCTTATTGATAGCTCAGAAAATGTTGTTCTTGTTTAGGTAATAAACATCATGAGAAATCATGATAAATAAAAATAGACACAAATGAGAAACTGCCAGCTATAATGCAAACATGCATAAAATTTATTTAGGTTTGAGTGTATAGGGAATTTTCATATTAAAATCTGACTTCTGAACGTAGTCATAGATAAGTTTATAACATTTTTATATCTCTTCTGAAACTCCTTTAATGTAAGGAGCTGGTGTGAAAAGCAAATAGTGTCCGTGCGCTGACTTTAATCTTACATTATAGACATTAAAGGTGGAGTGCGACAGTGTTTCATGCATTCTTACTTTACACTGTTAAACGTGGACTTCTCATGCTTGACATGGTCAACTTGTCAAAAAATGAGTTGGACGTATGGCGTAAAATGAAATTCCCTAACGTAACAACATTTCATAGTCGCGTGTTGTCACTTGAAAAGATGACAAAATATTTACAAAAATGTCATTTGTGAGGGGTTTACTTCTGTGAGATACTGTACATTTAATTTGTCAAAAAAACTGTCAAAATGATTTGCTGCATCCGGGTTATCCTGTGTTATTAGTTTTGAGAGGTTGTTATCTGGGGATAACGAACCTGCAAATTTTGCAACTGGCCAATCAGAATCCATAGAATAGAATCCAACTAACCTTGTAATAAACGGTGGATATAACGCTGGATTTTGAGATCTGAGTGCTAAAAGATGCCGGACATGAACCGCACGCAGTAAGTGACTACTTCTCTAAAGGTGCAATACTACTCTATAGGTCCTCAAGATTAAAAACAGATTGGCAGAAACTGTGAGAGTTACGTCCGCCTTAAAGTAAAAGGAATTAGTCTAATGTCATTCCAAACCAGTATGATTTTCTGAAAATAAGATATTTATATAAGATAAGATGGATAAGAATGTTGGTAAACAACAATGGTCCACAATGACTTTCAATGCATGGACACAAAACCATTTCTTCAAATCTCTTTTGTGTTCTAAAGGAAAAAAAGAAAGTCATTGGAATAATGAAATTGATTTAAATTAGGGTGAACTATTCCTTTGAAAAAAGAACAAACAAAACTTACCATCCACGTATGCCTTTTTCTCCTTGCATTCACTGGACCGCACATTTGTTTGCAAAGTTAACGATAAGATATGTTGAGCTACAAAAGCAATCAGTAAGCTCCATCATAAAACCTAACGCCACATTATTTCATTGTTCTTTAAATGACAGGTCTTCACAGGCTACACTGTCACGCCACCATCCCTGAGGATCTGAAACATGGAGCAATCTTGCACGGATCAGCCACACATTACCAGGCAATCATCTTGTTCACATATGAGTACAATGACACGGAGTCTGGCAATACTTCCCCCTTTCCCCCAAGCCTTCCTGTCAATCTCTGCGTTCCCCACCACAATCTCCATTCCACTCAAATGCTAGATCTGTTCCATATCAGTGGCACCGGGCCTGCGGTTGAATATCAACCCCATTCAAATCGGGGGGTAAACAGCTAAGGGGTGACATAACCTTTCGTGTTGAGCCCGGCCGTGCCGTATACAAATAATTGAAACCCTTGACCCTGTCTCACCGCACACGGCTGTAAGTACAAACCTGACATTTTGATTCAGCTCCTGGGCCCTTTTCTCACTTGTTATTTTTCTATTTCAATAATCCATGACGGGCAGCAGGAAAAGAGAATGGAGATGGAGAGGAAATCGTGAATGATTAAGGCTGTCAAGATCAAATAATGTCCTCCGAAAGCAGGCCATAAATCTGCTTTTGTGACATTTACAATACTGATGTGCTGAGCGGTTCGCCAGCCTCAAATGTTTCACATGTTTTATTTATCTGTTTATTTATTACCATTTGTTCATCTAGTTTGCTCTATCTTGCAGAATAATGTCAACGTCCTGTTCAACTTCCACAGACAAAAAATCTGAGTTTAGGCCATATTACAATAACGCCAGAACTACAATAACGTGATAAGAAAGATTTTCAAATTGAAATGTCAATGCACTGTAGTCCTCCAATGTGCTGTGCTGAGCACAAACCGACAACGGGAGTCATTTTAGACTGACAGCTATCGATACAGCTGGCTCATTTGGGTTGTAAGTGTGTTTCAAAGGAAAGATGTACTTGTTACCCCATTGACCGGGTTCGGTTCAGTCGATGGTCGCTTTCTAAAGTAGCTGATTATAATATCAGTTAAACCGCCTTTTCCCGTTTCAGCCCTCCTCCATCTTTAACAGCCCCATTTTAATCATTGCCCCATGCGGGCTTACTGTCTCATGCTGGAATTTATACCCCCATCAACTGCATTTGCATATTGCCTAATATGGACATTTCCAATTGAGAGTGTCACTGATAGCCTGCATGCTTCATGGCTATTATGCAGCACAATACACTGATAAGAAGGATGAGGTTAATTCCTGACCTTAAGATTCACTCGTTTCATCTCTAAATCGTTTTTCATTTGGCTTTGATCAGTATTATGATACCAATATTCTTGTTGGCGCTCAAGCGCATGCATAATTTACAGTATATTGAAAATAACATTCATTGGATTACAGAGGAGGTAGGTGCGTTCGGATAAATGTTTGATGCGGAGACTATGGCTTTTTAAATAACAGAACAAACAGGTTTCAAGATGTAATAGGGGTTCTCCGCTGAAATCCAAAGCAAAACACTAACAGGGAAATGAGTAACAGCGAATTCGGTTGTTTGCTGAGCACTTTGAACGTGGGCATATTTAATGAAGACTTGAGGCCATGCCACATCCTGGTATTTCTCTCTGTAGTCCCCTCCCCCCTCCTTCCTTGTCTCTCTGCCATGCATCTTCACCTCCTTAATGCTGCTGTGTTGTGATAAACAGCTGCCATCAGTGTGAAATATTAATAGCGGAGGCTGATTTGGGTGTTGAGCGGTGTCATTCATTTGCCTTTTTAATCTACCAGCAGACAAAAAAAGGAAAATAACTTCCCCCTGCTTCTTCAGAGCGTCAAAGTCCTCCCAAAGTCAGCCACTTCCACACTGACAGCTGAATTGTGAACTTCTTGCGTGCCTTTCGTTGTTCACTACAGAGGTGGCATGCATGAAAGTTTAAACCTGACACAAGGCATCACTGGCACCCCTCCAAACCCTGTTGTTTAGAAGAAAACTCACAGTGACACATTCTAAATATTTCACCATATACACGGGCATGCTTATCGTGTGGCCTGAACAAAATGGCTGCCGAGTTGTAGGAAAGTTTTCCTTGGCGTGCAACTGTCAAAGCGGAATTGTTTTGCATTGTAGCTATCATTAATGTACATGATTACAAAGTCCGCAAGAACTGCTTTGTTTCCTTCTGTATTTTTCCGTCTCTGTTCATTCTAGGAGTTAAGAAGGAAATCGCAGACAGAGGCAGAAAAAGGAAGATCTTTGATTAATGTGAATGCATTTATAATTCTGCTTAATATCATTATCATAATAATTGCATTAATCATCATGGCTCATTGACAGCATTAATGTTTCCCCAAATGTGATCACACCCAAGCACATATTAAAACGTGACGATATTTTATTCAAAGCCGCCGATAAAAATGTCTCTCCGTGAAGATACCTGTCTAGGGAGCGAGAAAGATGATTTATAACTCAGCTTAAACTCAATGAAAATACTGGAAGAGTTTTAACTCTGCCTGCCCCTTTGTCTTGATTTTAATATGGGTATCTAATTAATATTTATAGAATAATTGCCTCTTTCCTTTTTCTGCAGAAAAGGAATAACAAGGCCAAAAAACTGTTGTTGGTAATTAAGACAAATGCATCAATTATTAAAGATGCAAACATGTCAAGCGAGCATAACTAATTATTTGAGCGTGTTAACAGTTGTTTAATGTTAGCAGCTGATGAATTATTTAGCGTGAGCATGCCATTTTTGGATTGTTTGAAATAGGGAATGATAAGTAGGGTGAAGAAAGTCACAGTCTCTTCTGAGAAAAAGGAAAACAAGTCAGCCAAGTTTTGCAGATGGCTCCCACCTATAAATACATACGTGTCTCAGGTTTCAAGGGGTTTCACGGTAAGTGTTTGTGTGTGCATATGTGTACGTGTTTGCGCATGTGTTTGCATGTGTGTACAAAGCATTTCCGGTGTCTTGGGGGTACATCGGGGAGGCAGATTTGACACCACTGCTTTGTTGTGGGGCATTGGGAGGATGGCGAGACGACGGGGGTAAGTGAAAGTGACAGCAAACAATTTATTTTGTTACATCTTAATTGTCACCTGATGCGCTTACAATCTGGAGCCCTGTCAAAAAAGCATCTCATATCCCACTCATCTGTGTGAGGGAGCAGGGCTGTTGCAGATAAAATACTACATAGCAGATAATGCAGATTTACAGAGAAAAAATATGTTGAAAAATAATAAATGTAAGCCATTTCTATTTTCTAGATGTGTTTAAATGAATAAAGTACATTTCAATTTTAAATACATTCTTATAACTAAATACACGGATCAATTGACTAAATGCGTGATTTTGTGATCTTCAGTTTTTAATATAAAAAATATAGAAATATATAATGAAAATGAAAATCGAGTGAAAAATATGATCCATAATTTAAAAGGAATTTAAAATTGCAGTTCGTAAGAAGGCAGCATGTGGGGATGTTAAAATACAATTCTATGTTCTCTTTTCATATCTTATCCTTACAAGAATAAAATGGCTAAAGTCTTTAATGTGGAATTCCTGACATAAAAAATGACTAAATTGTTAAATTGTCTAGCGTAACAAATCAGCATGGCTATTATGGCAAAATTTACAATTATGCTTCATTTTCTCAGAGGCATACACAAATCATATATCACTGTCAGTTCAATTTTTGTTTTTTCAAATATTAGAACGAGTCTCATATCATCTTTAGGATAAGAAAAATATAGTAAAAGAGGTAGAGAATCCCTCACTAGAAAATTATTGCAGGGCAGAATAAGGGCAAGTGAACATCATGCAGCATCTTTCCACTAAAAAATGGCACAAATAATATTTTCTCCTATAAACACTCACACAATCTGTACATATTAAACATCAATTAACCCTTAGCATCATCTAAAACAGTTATAAAGTATCGTACAATTCAAATAGACTGGACACAACAGCTTAAGACTTCTAATAATAAATCTCCAAGTCTCAGGGGGGTTGAACAACAATGTGATGCAAGATGTAGCAACACAGTCCATATACAACTTTGAGTACATCTGTTAGCTAGAATCAATCCCCTCAATGATCCATCGATTAAGCAGCACGTGGTTGCATCAGATCTCACTAAGCTTGTATTGCTCGGCTCTCAGTCTTGTCTCTCTTAATCAACAGGGCAATAGGTTAATGATCTCTCAAGCACACACACAGAATCTTTTGAGCTCACTTTTCCCATTTTACTGCCAAAATAAACACATAAACCGTTCTTAACTGTGAATGATAAGCACCTCACGGCTAGGGTTGGGTATCGTTTTAATTTTAGCGATTCTAGTTCCGATTCTGCTTATTGAATCCGGTTCTTATCGGTTCTCTGTTCCGATTCCAAGATATTTTGGGGGAGAGAAAAAATTGCAAATACTTAAAGAAAACAGTTTTTACCTTTTATTCTTGCCACATTTAGGCTTACACCAGTGTTAAATGTGACAATTATTCAAATAATGATATAAACCATTAAGGAATCATCAGAAGTAATTACAAACCCAAACTATTTAAATATAATACAAAAATACAACATAAAATATATAACATGCTAAACAATAATTTGTGAATAAAATACTAAATTAATTCATTTTTAAAAAGTGATTGAATAAATAATTCAAATGAATGTAATTTAAAATAAACTAGAAAATGATGTCCCGTAGCTTTTAATTTTTCAGATTAATGATGCGTTTTAACATATAAGAGGTACCTTCTCCCTTTCACAAAATTTGTATTGCATGTATTGCATGTGGCAATGATATCATCTTTTTACACAAAGTTTAAGCAAACTTTTGAACGTTTGCTGCTTTCATAGTGCCGATGGTAATCAACTGGAGATAAGGTCCTTGTCACAGGTCCAGCAGACAGATACAACGGTAAAATGCTCACTGCCGTTCGCGATCGATTGAAAAAGTCAGGAATCGATAAACAGAACAGAAATGCGTGTGTCCTATCGAATACCTGGTTCTTTTAAATTTGGAACCGGTTCTCGATACACAACCCTACTAACAGCTAGTCAAACAATTCCTGAAAGGCTCTTCCGGCAGTGTGCACCATGAGAATTGTGTAGGTGTGAAATGTGTCTCGACCCCTCCCACTCCCACCCATCTCCACCCCCTCCTCATCTTTCTGGTTATGATTTATGGGCTGATTCTGGCCAGTGGGGAGTCGACAGTTGCTTTCATTTTCTTACATATATTTTTCCCTCTCCGCCAAGGTCATAGGGGAGTTGGGCCCCTCCAAGTTTCCCCCCTCCGCTCGTCCTCCAGCCCTCCCCTATCTCTCTTCTCCCTCCTCTGATGGTCCCATGAATCATCTCGTCTTCCCATCGAACCCTCTGATGCCTCCCTCCCGATGCGCCTGCCCCGACTTCCGCCATCCCTCTTCATTCCCACTAACAATTTGGTAATGAAATATTGATTTTTAGTTAGATTCAAATGGATGTTATTACGTTTGCATTGATAAATGGCCCCTCGTCCAGCAGTGGAAGGACCTCTGTCAAAAGTGTGGTCCACGAGCCCAGACACACCTGGGGGCGTGGTGACCGGGGAACATATGCTATGTCCAAACAAACTGCACGTTTGCACACTCGGATATGTCCCCAAAAGTAAGTAATTTATAAGAGGGCTGATAATGGCTGAGTGTTCTGATGCTGATAAAAATCATCACCTATCACACATACCAGTAAACCATTAACAGATACATGATACACTTATCTACGTCACGTCATGATACAGTAGCTAGCATTTAGAAAGGAAGAAAATAGTAATAAAAACAATGTGAAACTAAGTGTCTAAACCCATGGTAAAATCACAAATTGTGACATATAGTAATAAAATGTGATGAGAATGTTCACAGTGATTTTAAACACAGCTTACCCAATCAAAATTCAATCGAAAATTATGACCTATACGATAGTTCAGACAAAGTATATAGACCACTCCGGATGGCGTAAACAATGCAGATCCAATGCTGGTCCAGAACTTACTGTTTTGGTTTCATGACAGTTTGAATAAAATACAACTTACAGAACATTTAAAACTGAATCAAAATGTGAAAAGAACATCTTTAATATTTAATTATATATGAAAGATTAAAAAAAGGAGTAAAATAAAAGAAAGCGTAAGTACTTCTGGACTAGTGTTGCGAAGTGGTCTATAGCTTTTCTGTTTTAAATTATTATTATTTTATTTTGTATTGTGTTTTGTATTTGCCTTTCTTCTTTATAAAATCTTAATTTAGGCAAATTTGCTTCAAAAAGGTGCATTCAGCTGAAAGGTGAGTAGATTGCATCCCTATGCCTGGCCGACTGAGAGTGAGGTTAATGTGCAGAATGATACGTTGCACAGGTGTTTAAATTCTCTTTTACACTACCATAGGTCTAAAGAGGAATTTTAAGCTTCAGGGCACTTGGGGAAAAATTCCACGACAGGGAGAGTTTTCTCTTTTTAGGACAGCTGTTTATTTTTGCATCACCTGCGCATTTAAATGCAACTGACAGAGAGGTGTGCTTTAAGAAAGTGACATTTCCTCCGCCAGGCTCGCTTTTACAGGCAGATCCCGTTTTCATTGTTTTTACATGGTAATTGCTCTGTGTATTTACTCTCCGGGGGATTTAAACACATGCCTTCATACTCACAGCCCAGCAGTCACTGCTCCATCTCTTCTCAGTTTCTCTCTCGAGATTTTTTTTCCCTTTCGCTGTGCCTCTCCAAACCGCATTGGGCAAAAGTAGATTCCTTCAGCTGACTGAGCGGGATGGCTGCTGGAGGAAGGAAAAAGACAATATAAGTGTGGTATTAAAAAGGCAGCTTTGACATAAGATGGACACCCTGAGGTGGGGGGCTATGGATGGGACCCCAGGGTGCATATGAGGTGTCCTTTCCGGGGAAGGGTATTTACATTTTTCTCCAGCGTCCCAGTGACAGGGACACAATTTCCTGTCCCGCCTGGCATGGTTTGACGTGAGCCTGGACCGAAATGTAATCTTGTGCTGAGACGTGGTTCTCCCCAAGAGTATTGCAGAAACCTTGGACTTCGGTTCAGTAATCCCCTTTTTTTGAACCCGCTCCCATTTCGCCTGAAAACAGCGACCAACTAAGGACGTAATGCTTAATTCTGATGGCTCGTCATTCATCAGCTTTTTTATGCCCTGTGTGCATTAGGAAACACAGTAAAACAGATTGAGGTAGTTAAGAGAAAGATTTTGTGGGGGTGGAGAGTCCCAGTATGAGTATAGTATAAGTGCATGTTTGTGTGTGTGTGTGTGTGTGTGTTGTAGAGGTCACAGAAATTTCTCAGGAGACCATAGCCCAGTAGAGGACATGGGTTGTTCTGTCATTGTGATTAATGCATGGACAAACACACACGCACGCACACACACTTGTCTACAGACAAGTCTCAAACTGGCACATGTGGGTTTGACATGTTCATGACCATGTTCAGCCCAAGCAAGCATGCATGACCTGTGAGTGACATTCCATATAAACATGCTAACATGAGCTCACCAGAGCTGACACTAAGCTGTGTTCCTACATCCCAATTGCTTGATTTACAGATAAAAAAAGAAACCCATCATTTCAACAGAACAGAAACACTTCCTGACCTGCCTTTATAAAATATCATCGCTCTGCTAAGATAAAGCCGTACAAAACTAAACTTATTTTTTTATAAAACATCTGTGACGGACCCACTAAATGATTGTTGGTCGCACACACCCAAACCTTCCCCACCCCCCTGAGCGCTGCAACCTTCCCATTTTGCCAAGGTGGACTGAGGACCATATCAAATCCTCATCCGGCTGCTTTAGAGAGAGCAGTGCTTGTCTCTTGCTGCATGTAGATAACCCATGTTATTAGCTTCCCAATAGCCAATCAATAAAACACTTCCATGGCCATGGAGATGAACTAAGTCTGCGTGCTGATAAACATCTCTCTCATGCTGTCGCTGTAATTGGTAGCCTCTCAATCCTTGCTTGTTTGACACAGACTTTGCATATTGAAATACAACCAGCAAGGTTCTGTCGCTATCAGAATTACTGCTGATCACAAAGACATCTCGTTTTAAGTGCTGATGCAAAGCACTCTTGGAAGGTGCTGTGAAAGAGCGATACGTCTAAACGCTTGTTTCAGTCACACCCAGTAATGTTTTTTGTTCATTGTGTAGATTTTTTCAAAACTGTTTGTTTCAGTCATCATTCATTTTTCATAATTTATCTGCTTATCACACATCAAGGCGTTTCATTTCTAAAATACTATTATATCTAGAACTACTTAAGTCAGCGATTTAGCATTTTGCTTGGAAACAGCCTAAGCTGTCACTGCTAGATCAAAAGCATCAACCTAGTTTAAAAGTGTCACCTTAGAACTACTGAGTACTGTTAGTAACATACTGAGAGGGAGAACGAGGGAGATCAAGTGAAAAAGGATAAATGTGTTAGTTTGAGTGTTCACCTGTATTGCCCCAACATTTATAAAAATAACATACCTATTATTTGATTTCTTTCTCAGTAGAAAGGAGATAACATTGAATTCCACACAAAAATAGCAAATGTGAATCCACGTGTTACTATAGTCAGGTGAATCTTTTAAATAAATCAACATGTGTGTCTAGTCAAAATCAAGCATTCGACATCTCTGTTGTAAGTATAGTCAAATACTAATTCCATTTAAGACTATTCACATGGATATGATGAGATATGTGACAACAATCCAACTTTCTCTGCATCTTCTGTGACCTCAGACATGTGATAAGATGATGGCTTGCAATTGCGAGGCTGGTAATTATATAAAGGGAGACAAAATGAGAGCTGGATCCAGAGTGTGATCCAGATGCGTGCTAAATGGAGACGTGTACGGGCGGCAGATTGGACCGCTGATGCGGGGAGGAGAGTCCCAGTCGTCCAGCTCTCTGCGGAGCATCACGGGGAGACCAGTCCCCTGCGGAGAGGGACAGAAATGGGGCTCTGATGAGAAGGATAGTTTTGAAACCAAAACACTCATCCATCTGTCTAACTCTTTCTTTTTCTAAGTTTTTCTCAACTCCACCCTTTTCCTTTGTTCGTATTTTTGTCTGCAGTTCGCACCCGGTATACATTCAAAAAAGATTCTCGTGACATCTTTATAGATAGACTGTGACAGGTCTCTTTGAGTTTTTTTTTTATTGTGTTTTCTGATATCTCAGTCTGTTTGTTTTGTGGCAGAGGCGGGGACGATCTCTCCTGAGAGGAATAGGAGATGGAGAGTGTTGACAGCAGTGCGGGCCGGAGGGTGGAAGGGTTGACAGTCGTGTGTGTGCCTGACCAGACTGCTGGTCGTTGACTCTCTTTTAGACCAGACACAAGGGGAGAGAAGCAAGAACCAGACCAGGGGGAGGCAGGCTGTCAGAGCTGGAGCTGTTTTATCCCTTAAAGGGGAGAGGAATTGCTCCTATGGTACTGCGGAGAATAAGACCGCTGAACTCTAGAGCTTTTGGAGGAAAGCAAACTGTAAACACACAAACACACAGTAAACTGCACACACATGTGTTCAGCGCTACATTTGGCAGTTGTAATATAATATGTTAACTGTCTCACTCATGCACAAATTTGATGCTCGAACGGCAAGTTCAACATAAAGACTTACTATTATTTATACACTATTGAAGTACCAGAAACATAATGCATGCTGCAATTCTACAGTTCATCATAAACTGTATGACAATCACATTTGCATAATATTATTTTCAAACATATAGTTCTCAGTTAATTGACAATTAAACAGCATGGGGACCAATGTATCCATGGTTACTAGATTTACAGCATTATGCTGCGAGTTTTAAATAAAGTGAATCCCAATTACGAGGAGATAAGAATTATGCCCCACTTTACCGACAGTAAATTACCACATTTTTGTTCTGTCTTAATAAATTATGTTCTTTTAAGAAAATGGGTCTGTTTTGATGGGAATGTTTCTGTTAAATCATGCTTTAACACGTCACAGACATATTCTTCATCAAGCTGGAAGCGAACAGAATAGAGGCCTTTGCAAAAAAAAAGACCAATTACAGCTATTAAGAAAGCAGAGCATGCCAATATGCCATAATTCAGCTTGCACTTCCGTATTTTTCAAGAACATAAATCTCAAGCTCAAGTGAACAACATCTCATTTTCACTCTGCGCCAAAGACTCTTGAGAGACAACTCCTTAATCAAAACATTGCTCTTCAATTTTTTCTGCCTTTTTCCACCTCCGGGCATCTCTTAATGTTAACACTGTTGGTCTTTGCCTGCACTATCCTCTCTTTCAATCCCCCCTCATCACTTGTCACCTACAAGCCATGCTTCTATGATTTTACAGAAAGTGAGGACTCACAACATCAATCTAACATGTTTATCACTCAAAGACGCAAGCATAGACGTGGAAAGAGCAGATTGTCTGTGAAGAAAAGGTGCTGGAGCCTACATTTTGAATTACAGATTGATATATGATAAAAATAAAATGTCCCACAATGAAAGCGCAAAATTATTCTGCGATTCTTGTACTCATTGATCCTCTGTACATTTTTCCATCGGATGAGTCTTTAAGAAATGGACATCATTCTGATGTCAAAACAGATCATGTAGTATGATCTTGTGTGAGCATTTAAAACTTTCATTAACACAAAGCAAGCATAAAATAAATGTATTAATATCATGTTTGGTTATTGCATATACTGTAATTTCGACTATATTGTACATTTCTCTATGTTTTTCTGTTGCAATTAAAATGTTAATGGTTTGAAATGTGAAAAATAACAGAGTGTGTATGCTTAATTTCCAGAGATGACAATAGCATGTTAAATATTTTCATATAAATAATTTAAATCCTTTACTGGATGATGTTACTGCTTTACACAACTCCTAAAGCAAAAAAGATTCAAAAACGTTCTTCTTACCTTCAATTGATAAACTGACCTGTTTGTAGCCCCCAAACAAGATTAACTACCCTACAAACCAGATATGTGTTGCTTAACTCTTACTTAATATCACAAGCAATATTTCTTAAATTTTAAAAGAAACATTTTTAATTGCCTGGGGTAATGGAATGAGCTAGATATTAGATAATCTTTCACAATCTATATTTTTTACATTTATATTTTAATCTTGCCGTTTGTTGAAAGTTGTTGGTTGTTTCTCTTGCAGTTTTGTCCTGTATGATGTTCTGTAAAACATCTGTATCTCCTCCTGTTTACCTGGGCTGGGTTCTATGGAAGCGGATTGGTAGCAGATTTAAATTTGAAATGCAATAAGTAAAATAGCAATGCAGTATGTAAAAATTCAATAATATGATTTAAATTTGTCAGTTATTACATAGTTTAATATATAATTTAAATAGATAATCTAACACTCTTTAAGTTACAAAATTAAAATTAAAATGCATTCGACAGATTTTATATGTTTAAGATAGTCAAGGAAAACTGTAGCAAAATAATCATTCAAATCTTATTTTTCCTAATCCATTAACATTAACAGGCTTAACATTTGGGAAAGCATTTTCATTCACACAAGTGTTGCAAAATTCAATGCATATATTCGATGTATACACCAAAATGCATTGTCATTTTACATACTGCGATGCATTTCAATTGAAATTTGCTACCAATATGCTTCCATGGAGAGTTCAGCCCTGAAACATTTGTAAACGACTTTACTTGGACCCATTGTGCAAGCTGTCTCTTTAAAGGTGCCTTTCCCCCCGTTTTCGAAGCTTTGATTGTACTTTTTTGGGTGATAAACAATGGTTGTTCATGTTTCTAGTTTCAAATAACCCTTTATATTTCAAGTCTATCGTCTAGCGCTGTTTCTCTTTTCACAAAATGACTATGTGTAGCGGAATTCTTATCACCAGCTGTAGGACTGCGATGAAAGTGAAAGTAATGATGCACACAGCTTAGTCAAATGTTTAAAATCTCTGATAATCAAACACTACCACCTCGCCCCTTTTTTGGTGTTTTCCTTTGGGCGGAGGTTTTTCAAAAACTCGGAATAGTGACATCATATTACAGGGATGAAGAGGGCTGTAGTCAATTTCAGCCGTTCTCTGTATTCCTTGAAAAGCGAATTCTGTTAAAGACAACATCTCACTTGGGATTGAACTTTGAGCTTAATCCTTTTGCAGGAATTATTTATGCATTAATGGCAAAATAACACACTAACTAAAGTTAAATAAATGCGATTGTGGGGAATGGCGCCTTTAATACCGCTTGGGTTATATACATGTTGCCGCTGATTGGGCTGAAATTCTTGACACACCCACCAAACAAGAGAAAACGGCTGCATACTCAATCGCTGAGTCCAAAAATCGCATACTGTGACAGTACGTACTGAACTTAAATAAGTACCTACCTATTGAACGTTAAACATTAACTTCTATATAGTATGAATGGGTGTATGAATACATTTCATACAAACTGCGTCTGGCATGATTTATGTCCATGTGACTCGTATGCTCTTTATCCTATGACGTTTTAACAACAACCTATACGTGAGCGTTGATAAAGACATACTTTAGTCACGAGAAATTCATTAATTGGCACTTACATAAAGTATGGACGTCCGCCTTAGTTTTTCGCTATATTTATTTGATTTACTTTTGACCGTTGCTCAGCTCCCCTGGCATCATGGGATTGAAAAGTGTCCATCCGATCCACACTTACGAATCTCGGTGGAAGTAGTAGACCATCCGGGTATTTCTCGCCTACTGTTTTTTTGAATACGGAAGTTTCGGTCTACTATTCATGAATCATACTCATTTTCGCCTACTATATTAACAATAATTATATTGATGTCTCTCACATAGATACATAGCTCAAATATGCATTCTATTGTACTATTAAAAACAACCTGAGAAATTCTCTTCTGTTTTTTTATGTGCTAAGTATGTTTTAACATGGACGTTATCCAAATGTCTTCTGACCACGCTCTCCGTTTTCATTTCACTTTCTCCTCATCTGTTCTTTTCTTCCTTGTCCATAAAACTATACCATTACACCAACACGTCTCTTCATTTTTTGTTAAGATAAGTAATTTAATTTTAGTAATTAATTGGTGAGGGCTAATTTGTGTTCTGTAATTATTTGTTTATGAAAAGTGCTTAGAAAGTCGAATTGGGCCAAAGTGTATTTGTTAAAACCACCTGATTAAAATGAACAATTATCATGTATTTTCTTATATATGCAAGTTATAAAACTATTTAAGCAATAAATAATATTGTAAAGGTCAAATATGTATATAATACACAAACGTAAATAAACTGCTGAATATAAGCTCAATATTAATGCTTTGAAATTAAATTCTATGAATTAAAACTATGTACAATACAAAACACAGTCAAATTAAGTACAAAGCAAGGTCAATGTTAATATTACATTAGCTTTATAATAATAAACAACATGTTTAATTGTACATAAAAGTCAGGTGAGACTGTTTTAGGAGCAGTGCATGGTATTCGGTCCCATGGGCTCATGGGATATAGAAATATTTCAAGTGAGGCTGCGTCCAAATATCCCCACTTGCTGTCTATGCATTTGACCACTTGACTTCTTTCATGACATATTTAGTCTGCATCCAAATACCTCCACTTGCGATCTTGGCCACTTGAGAGCATGTGCATGCGACAGGAAGAAAGAGCGCAAGTGTGACCAATGTCTTAAAAATGCCAAAGGGCAGTGCGCTTAAAGCACACTAAACCCACACTAGCTTGAATACCGCTTCGGAGCGGTATTAAGGCTAAGGGTATCCCATCATGCATCATGTTCTGGATATGAATCTTGAGAATTTTTGCTCGGATCTCGCAAGATGTTGCGGAAAGCTTTCGAGTGTACGTTATACTACTACTTTTTGAAGTTAAAGTGCTTCAGAATCTGGGCGTAACCAGTAAGCCACCCGGGAATTACTATATAGTTAGGAAGTATGCCATTTTGTTTTCTATCATACGTATGTATAATATTAAATATGCAAAAAGGTAAAAGTAAAGGCTACAAGAATTAAATCACTAGCCAGAAAAGTATCCAATGAAACAAACCCTTGTTCTTTAATTCCAAAGGTTTGCGCGTTTACATTTTTTTAGATTTGTCCATCTGCATATATAGGCCTACTTTAAGGTGAACCTGTGCATATATGGTGCCATATAATTCAGTGCCATATATGGACATCAGTGTGTTTGTTCCGGGAAGCTTTGCAAAGAGATTTGACAAACGAAAATTTGGCACATTTATTGAAAAAAATCAATAAATGCGCAATTATGACAATGTATGTTTCGATAATACATTTGACTTGGATATTTTTATTAAAATAAAGTATATTTAATCAAGATATATTTAAATATATCAGTAGGTCTATTTCAAAAATATGAAAAATATTTTGGCAATATAAAAAGTGCGATGAGCTACAGGTTAAAAGAAGAACATTAACTACATTTTAACACACCATTTGTGTTAAAACATTTAAAGAAAGGTTTTTTTTGTAACTCCTTGAACCTATGTAAGTAGCCTACTGTGACTATGAGCCCTCCCAGTTAGAGACTATTGTTCTAAACCCCCTGGTCAGAGGTAAAGAGGAGACTACCGGAGCGTGCCCAGCAATAGGCCACTACCGACGGTCTTTGAGTCCATAAAGTGGCCTTCCATCTACTATCATGAATCAGCCCCGCCGTCCCCCTCTCTCTTCTTTTTCCCCTCCATCCTCATACTTTTTTGTGGAGTGTGTGTATGTGGGGGGATACTCTACCATTACTGACTAATGAGCCGTGAGGAAGAATACACCTTCAGCTGTCACATTATGAGGGCTTACTGACACCACATCCCGCATCAGGCACAGGGCACACTCACACCGCCTGCACATGAGAGTGTATATTGGACTTTTTGTGTGCTCTTTCTTATTTTGTCCATCAATCACATCATTAGTCAAAGCAGACAGAGCTGTCAGTGTTGTGGCAGGAGGGCCAGCAGACAGGTGTAAGCGTGTTTGCGGCTCACCTACCGCTAGCATTTGCAGCGGAGCACCCGGCCAGGATACACCCTCAAACAATAACATGCTACAACAGAAAGAAAGATGGACGAGGGCAATGGACGGAGAGGACACTTCAGGGATGTTGGAAGGAAAGTTAGAGGGAAACACTTAATGTTAAGGTGGGCTACTAATGCTAATGTGCAAACACTTTGGCTTTGTGGAAACACTGTGCGTAACAAAAACATAAAGGAGGTAAGCAATTCAGTAAACGAATCAAATGAAATGCATGAATTCTGTATTTGTTTTGATATTAAAATATTTCAAATTTTCCCTTAAAAGACTAAATTCCCCTTAAAATTTTTAACTGTCATTGTTTACACATATCATTTTAACCCATTAGATGTTTTCTATGAAACAGCACATGGAATATTTACTTACCAAATAGGGTGTAAAATAAAAACAATCTAAGGTCTGACTGCAATATACATACTGTATGTGCACACAGTGCTCACATAAAAAAAATCTTTCCCATGAGTTGTAATTGGCAATCATAGAGTCAGCATCTGAAGTGCACTATACAACTGCGTCTGCAGTTTGAGAGAAATAAAATGATGAGAACAGGCTCACATTCCACAGAAAGTTTTTAGTATGCATAATTACATTGCCTTATTTCTTTGATTACGTTTTACCTTGCCTAAGGCACCAAACGAGCCAGCACTGCCACTGGTGCCCCTCAAAAAAGGTGCATTATGCCCCTGGCGATGGCTGTGATAAGAGATTCCAGCACGCTATTATACATAGTTCTATGTTTTAAACACCAGTATGATTATCCTATTTTTTATTAACGTTCAGATTTTTCATTTTAATTTCTTTTAAAATGTTCACTTAGTGTACCCGGCAGATCCCTACAAAGAACGATGTCTTGTATTACAATCCCAAAAAGGGAAAAAATCACTCTCACGTACCTTCTCTGGATCTGTTCTACAGTTGTGGAATGATCTGCCCGCTGCTACAAGATCAGCAGATTCTGTAGCCATCTTTAAGAATCGGCTGAAACACATCTCTTCCTTTAGCACCTGACCCATTAGTTCTGACTTCTGTCTCTTTTCTACTCTTTGTATCCTTAAAAAAAACGTAGCTTTGTTTACTGTGATATGTGACCAGTTTTACTGTGCTTATGCTTTTTGTTGTCCTTAGGTTGTTCCAATTGCTTCCATTGTTTACCTCATTTGTAAGTCGCTTTGGATAAAAAGCGTCTGCTAAATGACTAAATGTAAATGTAGTGAAACTGGTAGATCTACCAACTGGGCAAAGTGACAGTTTCATGCAAGTTTAGACATTAAATGGTGTTATATAACAGTGATTTTCCTTCTCAACCCATCTTTTACCGTTCTGTGTTGAGTCCATTAAGTGGCAGGCACACTTCTTTGCTGTTCTATATATTTGCATGGGTATTTGCACTCAAATACCCAGTCCGAAATGTTAATAAAATCCTTGAAAATTTGAAAAGTTTGTTATGATTCACATAGCAGAATTGTGTTGCGTAGAGTAAAAAAAATCAGCTTTCAAATTCACTTGGGATGCATTTTAAGGTCGGGGTGGACCTTTTGAAAAATTTATAAAGGCATTGTGGCCTCTGCCTTTTAAGTTAAGCAGTTTACTTTAATTATGTCTGTTAGAGTTTGGCTATAAATCTGAGAAATCTGCTTGTAGCAGCAAACTGGCATACCTCACTGAACTGAACTGCCTGTCCAATCAAAAGAAGGGAAAGTGGAACACAAAAGGAGAAAGAGGAGAACGGTTAAGACATACAGAAAGTAGAACGGAGGAGCGTTGCAGTGCTGGTGTTGATTAGAGTTGCGGATGATTTAGACCTGAATGGTGACATTTCCAGTGTTCTCAGGAAATAAGCTACAAATGATTGAATAGATAATCAGGATATGCTGCTTTTGCTCTAAGACTTGCTTTGTTGGCCTCAATCCTTTCCTGTTCTGATGGTTGCCCAAGGCCTTGACACACACGCACGCATGCACACATGCACACCCTGCAACAACTTTAGACGGTTCAATGATTTTCTTTTTCTATTTCCAGTGGACGGTTCATGTATTTGTTACAAAGGGCATGTAAATTTTCTTGTGAATTGAGAGACTGTACACTAAACACAGCCACTTGTCAACATCAAAGCTTAGAAAAAGTAAGAGGGTAGACTCCTGGCACAAAGACGTTTTCCTGATTTTTTTGCCAGGTACGTCAACATGCAGGAAGCATCTGAACGCTTCCATGGTGGTCCTCTCTCCATTGCAGTCTCTCATAACTCTCATAAAAAGGAGCCATGTCGCTATTTTATTTTCTATTTCTTGTGCATCTTAGTCTTATTTCCTTTTGTCTCTGTCATATTGACTTTTTTGGTGCATGTATATTTCCTGAAGATAATACCTATTGATACCTATGTAAATAACATTTAGCGTTCAGAGCCATTGAAACTTACAAGAAGAACATGAACATGCCACAGCAGCCACACCTGGACTCTCTGGGAGAGCTTACATCGGTTAAGCATTTTCTACTTTATTAACTCGTCTTTTAGGTGCAGACACCGTGTCTCCAGCATCCTGCCCTTCAGGGCCTTAATATTTTTGCCAAACTCTTTGTGTGTGTCTTATTTTTGGATGCTGAGATTCTTGTTTAGATTTCCCACAATCCCCTTATCTTCCTCAAAATGTATTTTTCTCTTAGCTTTTAGTGTTTATCCTTTTTAATGGTGGCTATACAATGTCTAGACCAGTAGTTTAAACAGTGTGAAAACACATATGGTATTTAATGTGGTTCATTTTACTAATGATAGAAAAAGTGATGATAAATATGCATCATATAAAAAAGTATACTTATAATTGTTATAGGGAGCAACATGTCTACGAGTAAAAATAACACATTTGTCTGGTTTCCATGCTCTATCCGTGTAAGTGTTACAGAAGGCTATTTAAAAGTCATAGTTTTAACACATCTCTATTCTTTTGGGCTGTATGTAGGATGCTGTTTTATTTTATTTATTTATTCTGTGTTTACATAATTTGTTTTTGTGCGTACAAAACGTGATAGATTACAAAGGTACACCTGAAACTATTGCACACAGATTTCCTCCATGCATAATATGGACACACACATGCGCAGAGACCGACACCAGAGGTTTAAAAAAGCCAAACTAATGATAGCTTACAGATGCTGGATGAGCAAAGTGTCAAAGGTAAACAGCAGCTCTGCTTCATGAGCAAGACTGCCATTTTTCATTCCCTCCCAGAGGCCTGGATACACTTGTAAACATTATTGAAAATGATTACTTAATGTTTCAGGAGCTCGGTTGCACAGATACATTGCTAGTTAACACTCCTGCTCGTGAACATTTACCGGTTTTACCTCTTGTATGCAAAATTAGTGTTCACATGTAAAATCACACATGGTGTGGTGTGAGATTAAAAAAAATGCTATAGAGGCAGACTTTCTTCAAAAGTTGAATCATTAATGCAATACGTAAAGGAGTTTGAGAGATTAGATTTGAATTAAGCATTTAAAAAGAAAGCACTGTGTGATTTCTCCCACTGCAATAACGGGCATCCCAATAATCAATAAGAACATATTACATTTAATTCTACTTAAATAACTATAACAGCCATTAGATGCACGCTATTTTCTATTTGCCTTTTTTCTTGTTTTGAATCGCATTGATAATTTCCTCAAAACACACACAATCAACAAAAATGAACAAATAAATGATTCATTGCAACTACAAAGCAGCTTTTCCCGCAAGGCCAAAGATGCCAAATCCATCCAAAGAGACATATCATAAAAGGATAAACAAAAAAGACCCATACTGAGTGATACAGTCAAAGCTTTGAGGATAGAGAGGGATAGAGAGAGCACAGTGTAAAGGGCATGATGTGAGTGCATCTGAATGAGTATGCTGAGGTAATTTTCTGGCAAAAAATGTGGTATCACTTTTCCACTGGCATACATTGACAGGTTTGAATGCAGGCAGGGTCAAGTCTTGCATCCTCATTATACAGCTAAAATTCCCTGGGGTTCCGCTCATTGATTTGCACATCTAGTTTACCTTGTTTTCCTATCTATATATGACACTCTACAATGGCTCCTGATCGAGAAATGTGTCTTACAAATAAATTATGGCCAACTATATGCTAAATAATTCTATAAATGCACTTCAGGGTGAGGTTGACAAAACAGTAGTTTGTGAGAGTGTGTTTGTGTGTGTGTGCTCTGGTTATTCTGTGTTGTCATGTGTAATGAAGCAAGGGGCCCCATCATTAATCAAAGGGACCAATCGGATAACTAATTTAGGCAATAGAACTGAACCACAAGACCAAATGGCTAGTGGGCAGAAGGAGGAAAAAGGAGAGAGAGGATGATAGAGAGAGAGAGAGAGAGAGAGAGAGAGAGAGAGAAGAGAGAGTAGAGATCAATATTTCTCTTCAGGCCAGATGCAGTTCAAAATCAGTTTCTAATTTGGCATATTAAAGCCATAATGGTGGTTGTGGGGCTAAGTTGCGCGGAGGGACAGACGAGGTTAATTAGCCCGCTGCACTCCCAGTCTGAAGTGGAGTCACACGCGTGCTCCTGCTTTAATTAACACTGAGACAGAAAGAGAACGAGAGGGGAGCGTTAGGCAGAGAGAAAGTAAAAACAAACCGTCAGCAGGGTTTGTTAAGTGGGAAGTGCTTTGAAGAATGCCCATTGCTCACAACAAAGAGAGAGAGGGAGAGAGAGAGGGGGACCACAAATACTCTTATAATGTAATTCATTGTTTCTGTATAGTGCTCTACTGTAAGCTGGCTTTGCCGAATCTGTTGGCCACCTAGCAGTTATCTCGAGTCCCTGATTTCTTAAAGATTATTCCTTTACTCAACATTCTTATTACTTCTGATCAAGGTTCAATGTCTATAACCAGATGTTTTGCAACCTTGAATTTGATCTCTGGAAACACTCATAATAAAAAAAAATATATATATACTTTATATGCTGTATGTCACTTATTAAAATGCAAAAATGTTAATTAAGATTCCGTGAATCAAAAATGCTACAAAATCATAAGGGACCATGTAAAAATTCACAATTCAGCCCAAAACGTAACCTTTGGCATTATTTACTCACCCGCTTGCCATTACAAACCTGTATGACTTTCCGTCTTCAGCAAGACACACTAAAACGATGTTTTGAAGCCCCATTTAGACTCATTCTCTTCTATTGTATGGACACAAACGTCAGTAAGTACCTCTGTTGTGCGGTTACCAATATTATTTTGAATATCTTCTTTTGTGTTCTGCAGAAGAAAGAAAGTCACACAGCTTTGAAATGACAACTGGGTGTCTAAATTATGACGTCGTTTTCATTTTTGGGTGAACTATCGCTTTGAATCAAATTGCAAATGAACACAGACATGCAACATGACCCTGTCATTTTTTAACACCAGCTAGAGGGCGCTATCTTTAAAACCACAGCAATAGGTTGTAATACATTTCTAGGGAGGAGCACACTCTTGAAAACAAATGCAAAACACAGATTGAGATACCATTTAAAGTTTAAAATCTTGATGTTTTTTGTCAAGTTCAGCTAACCTAAATTGATTTATCAAAACTGGTGACCATTTATAGACAATAATTAAGGTGGTAGTTGGATAACATTGTGTATCTTAGCTGGACGTGACAACACAGGGATTGTGATGAAGGTATGTTATCATTTCTCAGTGACATGGAGACGTCTGTCCCGTGTTTGACATGCTGGCTGTGCAGCAGTGTGCTGATGTCATCAGAAGATGTGACTCTGTGCAGCACTTAGCTTACAGGAAGCCATCATTAGGGCGGACGTTCTCAACTGATGTGAGGTTCCTCTCTGCTAACACGACCGCTTGAAAAAACTATCACTCAGAAGTGAGAGATAGAGAAAACGAGTGATGAAAACCCTCATTATATCATGGAAGATTCAGGTCAACTGTCACGTGTCAGGCGTCCTGCTGAGGTTGTAAAGTCTACCTGATAGCCCATTAGTTCTGCTGTTATTTGTTTGGGAATTTACATAAACGTGTAATTCTTGCAGGATGGTGTTTCACATAAAGTCTTCAACAAAGGTTCCCCTGTACTGTGCAACTAATTAGGTCTAATTTTTCATTGTTGCTGCTGGGTGTGTTATGGAAACAAAGGGGGGTGATGAAGAGATATGTGTGTGTGCGTGTGCTGCTTGATGAGGCCCAATCATTTAATTTATTCTCATTACAGTCAATGTCAGACTGTTTCCTTAACTGATTCAGGGGTCAGTGATTGAACAGGCTCGGCTTAATAAACACAGTAATATGCAAAGCATAACAGTGGGACACAGTAAGAGCAACTCTATAGAGACGCAGGAAGGAGTAGGTAATGGTTGTTTACTTGGGACACGACTTAAGATGAGTGTGGTATGTCATGGAACAGAAGAGAATGCATAATCATTCAAAATGAACAGCATGATGTTCTTATTGAATGTTGAATGCTGGTTACACCAGTCTATAAAATATACACCTTCTTTATTTCTTTCCTGTTTTACTTTATTTAAAGTTTTAAGATTTTATCAAAAATCACAAAAGAAAAAATAGTAACTGACTAAAGACAGTAACAGACACGTAAAAAAAAAAAACTGGGCAAGTATTTACGGAAATAAACTATAAATAATGACAATATTCACAATCAGATTATTCATGTTACTCAAGGGTTGTCATGGTGTTATAAACATATTTTACGATACTATACATTTGATACTCTGCCTGTATCACAATATGCCTGCGATACAATGCCTGTATCACGATACTAAGTAATATCACGTTCTGTGCCATGTTCATAATTAAAATCTACGACATTAACCAAATTTCCGTAATACACAGATCTACATGAAGCATTTTGTATTTACTATAGTAAATATAAATTATTTATTGTATTTACTATAAAACTGTATTATACTGTACACTACAATATATTGTAGTATTAACAATAGTAATTGGATAAATAGTATATACTGCAATATTATGATAAGACTAAAAAACACCAGTGTCTAGGCATTTGAGTACAGTTTACTCTAGTAAATGCAAAAGAGCAGTAAAACATTGTCATGTGGGAACTAATTGAAATGTGTGACAAAATTTAATTTATACAACAGTGTTTACAAAGGGAAAAGTTACTCTTCCGTATCGTGACATACATCCGAGTGAAACGGCTTCTGAAATTTGAAAAAAAGTAGGGCTGGACTTCATGTGGCCCTCCCCTTGTTGATTCGATCGGTATGAGTTGACCTGTTACAACACCGGTACCCATTGGACCGTCCATATAGTCCTACCTCTTTCTTGAGGCATTACGTTATGAAGAGTTGTTGTTTAGAGGAGTGAAGCTATAAATCAAATCACTTTTATTGTCACTATTAATAAAAGTTTTGGGTGCATGCTCCATAAAAAGCAGAATGCAGTTGGACAGACAACTGTATGACATAAACTGTAAGAATATACAAACTTTGTATTGTGTTTTGGATTAAAGATTACAACTGCAAATGTATTTTACAAAAATAATAAAGTAGATGGATAAATCATTTATATTAATCACTGCGTAACAGAATTAGAATTTTTAATGCATGGTGTCTTTAAGCTTAAATGTGAAACTAAAACGGCCAGATCCAATCAATTTGTTCAAAACGACTGATTTATTAAAGTGTCTTGACAAATTACATTATCTCGTCTGAGTTGTTCAAAACATAGGTTCATTCAAGGGAGGAACACAGTAGAAGGCAGTTGTAAGTGCTCAAATGAACTTTAATACGTACAGTATATACAACATAAGGCTCCACAATACTACCGTTAAAAATTTCACTGACATCACAGGTATTTTGAAGCTTTAGCATTATATACACAACTGCATTGTATTTAAGAATTGTGTAACCGTTTATTCATTCCATTGTGACAACATGCCCCTTTACTCAGGCATGATATCAGAGAAGGTGAACAACTTTGAGATGTCAATACCAAAATTATTAACAAAACTAGGCTTACCCTAAAAAATACTTAATGAAGTAAAACTACCCCAGATATCCCTATTTTTTAAGAGAGGAAGAAAACACACTTAAAAGTACGTGTATGAGATTTGATGTGAGGTAAGTGATGAGCGTACCTTAGTTTTTTCTTGCATTTGGGGCTAAAATATGTCCACTCATCACCAGTGATTGCAGCAGATGAGTGATGTGTTCTATCTCAGTATGAGGGGAAGGTGGATATGGCGACACGGGTCAGCGTCCTGTTTAAAGCTTCGTCGTTTTTTCCGTCACCGTGCTTCAGCGGGCCACATGAACCCTGTCTGCTGTCAGTGTGAGGAGAAGACAGGCCCAGCATTCATCACGATTAAGTCTAATTAATAAAGCCTGCAGCGTTCATCAAGAAAGATCCAGGCACAGTGTCTAATCTATCCTTTACTAAGAGCATGGCCTGACAGCCAGAGCTGATTTACAGCAGGTGTATGTGCGCATGTGTGTATGTGTGCTGTATAATGAAATAATACGGATATACGAGAATATGTCACTGTATGGGCTCTTTAGCGTGTGATTGAGAGTATGTGAGCGGATATCCACATGTGTGTGCACATATTTGTATTTGTGTGTGAGTGGAACTGTATGTATATGTGTGGCGGGCCCGCTACCCTCTTCGTCTGCTGGATATTGACAGACTTGACAGAACGTTGATTATCAGACCCACAGGATGCTGAGGCCTGTCGGCCATCAGGTATCTGCGTGAGAGACGAGCTCCTTTCAGAGTGATGAGACCATCTGAAGAGAGAAAGCAAGAGAGAGAGAGAGGAAGAGAGGGGAGGGGGTAAGGGTTGTCATGGCCATCATCATGACAATAAGCTGTCTGGTGTGAAAGAGACAGGCAGGTCTAGGATCAGGATCAGATTAACAATCAAACTGACCTCCAGCCGGGCTGCAATTGAAGGAGGACACATTTAAACTCTTCATACTGAGAGTTTACATCATTAGATGGTCCGGCACTGCATCAAATCAGACTATAGAAACCTAGACACCCTTCCATGTTGTGTTGTTATTTTCATATTAATTACAGCTACTATTCACAGCTTTGTGATGTCTGTGCTCACTATAGGCCAGATAAAAGGTCAGAACTCTGTTTATATGAAGGTGCTTCAAAAGGTTCTTGACAGCCATGGAAGAACCATTTTTAGTTCCCCAAGGAACCATTAGGTCAAATGCTTTTAAAAGAACGATTTCTTTCTTACCTTTTCATTCTCTAAAGAACCTTTCTCCATTACAAAGAACATAAGGATTTTAAAGGTTCTTAGGGGGACTATACAGCCAAAAATCGTTGTCAAATGACATTGTTTATCACATTATTTTTAAACAGTGCATTTGGGTTTGTTTTTGGTTTTCCATATTGTTATAAAATACTGTAAACTTATCAAGCTCCTTTATAACATTGTGAGATTTGCTTCTTGACAAGATATAAACTAACACTATGGAACAGGGACTTGAAGTCATTCAAGACTCATTCATAAGACAAACTGAAATATAAAGACAAGACATTTTGGGAAATGTGAACAGCATTTTAAAGGGATAGTTCACCCAACAAAAAAAATTCTGTCATGAATTACTCACTCTCTAGTTGTTACACGTCTGTTTAAATGTATTTGTTTGGTTGAACACAGAGAAAGAATGTTTGTAACCAAATGGTTCTTGGCTGCCGTTGACTACTATAGTAGGAAAAATGACAATGGTACAACTGTTTGCTTTCCTACATTCTTCAAAATGTCTTATTTTGTGTTCCACAGAAAAAAGTCATTGTAGTGGAGTAGGCCGGTGAGTAATCGTTACTGAGCTCCAGCTGTGCGCGCACCGGTCTCGGATCACGTAGGAGATCGGGAGCATATAAGAGAACGAGTGTCCGGACCGTCGACGAGAGAGGACTGGGCCCCAACATGTTTATGTTTGTATTTATGTTGTATTCGCCGGCTGTCGACCGTGAGGGGCACACAAATACATTTATCAAATACATTTATTTGATTAAATGTTTGTTTAAATGTCTGCCGGTTCCCGTCTCCTTCGTTCCTTTTATTGAACCTCTCTACATTGGTGCCGAAACCCGGGAGGAAAGAGAGACATGCTGTCGGAGCGTCCTCGCCGCCGAGTGGCCTCGCGATGCCGAAGAGTTCGGGGAAGCTTCGGTGCGAAGGCGACCTTTGCTGCCGCGCCACTGGGTCGAGTTGGGGTGGCTTTCATCCAAGCGGGAGTGGGGGAGTTGCCGCCATCCGCCAGAGGCCGGAGCCTTTGTCCGTCCCCCGAGGGGGAGGAGCAGGGGGCAGGAGTGCCGAGTATGGCCACCGCCTGGCAGAGGCCGGAGCCTGCGTCCGTCCGCCCAAGGGGGAGGAGCAGGGGACGGGGAACTCGCCCCGACTCCCGGATAAAGAAAGAGCCATCGCCAGGGGGCGGACGGTCGAGCCCTCCACCGCAGCCCCAGGGCCACCGCAAGGCACCGCGAAGGTGAGTACCCTGGCTACTTGAGGACCGGGCGGCAGCATGTCGGGGAACCGGACTATCCTTTTTTTTTTCTCCCTCCCTCTCTGTTTCCGGTCGCTCCGAGGGCTCCCGTCTCCGTTGTCTCATCTCGTTGCCGCATACCATTGTTTGCAATGCTGCTGTGGCCTTCCTCTGTCCTACCCTCCATCTCTCTTTTGATCATCTTTGACTTACCAGTGCTAATGTGATAATGCTATGACTCTATTGCTGGTCAATCAAACGCAGAACTGGTACTGTAAGCACAACCTAAGTTGATAATCACAGGATAGTGGGGGTTTTGGTCTGTGCTGTGTTAATCAGAGAAGTGCTGAAATGAAGAATTAAAGATTTTATGTCAAATAGTCTTGTACCCTTCCCAGAAACATGTATCACCCTCTCCCAGACTGCTTCATCAGTATCAGATGTTCCGGATAGACATGACCACATCTCAGATCCTTGACTTTCTTCCATTTAAAACAGAATATTTATTCACATTACACATAACCCTCACACACCCTGGCAAAAAGATGCGTGGCTTGATGGTTTAATTACATCCAAACACTGAGATGACGTTTGATCGGCTGCAGGTAAGGAAACATCTAATTATGAGTGGCTCCTTTTATCTGTTTAACAGAGAGCAGCAGGCATTCTGTATCATCTACACAGTTGGTCAGCACTTCTTTATCTCTATGTGTCTGTTAGTTTCTGTCTGTCACTGGCTTTCTCTTCTCTCCGTACTGCTGAAGGGTATCAGTCGATATTCCCCTGTTCCTCTCTCTCTATCTCTTTCTCTCTCTCTCTCTCTCTCTTTATCTCTCTCGGAGCAGGACCCCAGATGAATGATTGCCCGGCCTGAAAGTACATGTTTCTCAAGGACCTCTGATGGGCAGCGGATAATAAAAATGATGTTGCAGCGAGAGGAAGCCTTCTCGTGGCCCCTCCCCTCTCATAATCACGGTCCTCCCGGGCCATTATCCCACCTACCAGCCACTTGCTGGAGGAAGTCGTGGGTAGTAGTGCATTTTAGTTGTGGGTAGCATAATGTTTAGAATAGTGTGGTTACAATAGGTCAAAGTGGAGTGTGGAGTTTGAATGTAGGATTGAGAACATGTTTGTGTGCTGTGGTTTTTCAGACATATATAGTGTCACACTTCTGTACAAAGAGAAATGGAAGAGTTCAATATGAAGAATCTAAAGATATGAGTATCTTAAAAGCAACCGGTGTGTGTGTGTGTGTTCTCTGAAAGGTAACTGATGCTCTGACCTACGTGTGGAATACAGCAAATTTGTTTGTGCATTTGTGTATGACCTTTGTTGCTTTTTAAATTGACTGCATTCATTTACTTTAAGTTTAGTTTACTACACATATTTAAACATTTATTGATATTCAATTTACCCATATACTGTACATGTTTAGAGTTCAGATGTAAAACCCTGTGAGTCCTTCAGACGACTTTTCCTTTTTAAACTACTATTTTTTATCCGGCTCCTCCATTTACTTCCAGCAATAGCAAATATTTCAGACCAGGCAGGATGGGGTATTTAGTGGGTTTTAAAGCAAAAGTATTTGAGTAATGTATGTGTTGAGAGCGTTCACTTTACATTATAATCTCATATTTGAAAGAGGTGGCTTTTAGGGGGATTTGCATCTGAACTCTTCATGTATTACCTTCAGTATGATAACTATTTGATGTTCAACATTTACAATATATTAATATTTATGCCTTGTAAACGTTAAAGAGAATAACTGTACTGAACATACTGTTTGCAGTATAGAAATAATGTAAACTTTTTTTGAGTAACAGATCTTTCTGACATAGAGATGGAGAAAGAGAGCAACAAACTGGATTTAACAAATGAGTGAAATAATTTGTTTGCCATAAACGTGTGTGGGTATGCAGATAAAGTTCTCAGAAGCAATAGTAGGAATAAGCATTTCCACAGGGAGCAGGAACAGGTCAATGCGTGGGTGGAGAGAGACAGAAAAAAAAGAGAAGGAATGAGGGAAGTTCCAGGACCGCAGAGGACAGACTGGGTCGGATCTATGTATGTCGGTGTGAGATTGAACACCATATGCCCTTCAATGAAACCTTCAGGTCAATTGCTCCACTGAGGCTGATAAAAAGGTTAAAGTTCTCCCTAAACAACTATATCCGGATATACTTTAATATTGTAGCTTGTTGTACAGCAAAATACTGTGTAAAAATACTGTAGTTTTCAATATTTTACAAAAATTCAAGGCATTTCTTCCAGAGTGTTTTTATGATTTAATTTTTCTCTTTATCTTTGGTGTGTCAGTAAGAAATATCGATACAGATTTCCAAACATTCTTTTGCCATTAACTGTAATAATAAAGTAAGGTGTCTGTATAAACAAAACATACTACAGATGGCTCACATTCTGGGACTACATAAAGACACTGTGGCAATCCAAAAAGACTGCGGCCAGCAATTTCAGTGCTTCAAATCGCCATCCACTTAAATAAAAAAATAACAGCACACACAAAAAAACAAGGCCGGGGAAACAAACATTTTAGTTATTAGCATTTTTTCAATTATGCATAAGACAGATATATGCGCATTAAAAAGATGAAACTCAAAAGCTCATTAAATTTACATAGAATGGCATCTAAACAACATGGCACTCGTGCACAAGCTCTTTTAATGGACTCTGATAAAACCGCATTAAAAATCAGGAGCTGGAGTATCTGTACTCATAGAATCACTCTTTATCTTGTGCGATCACCCTTCAAAAGCCAAATTAATATAATTGACTTTTAATTAATCCCCTTGATATTTGCATCAGCACATCTGAGCAACAGGTGTTCTGTTTTGAGCCTGTGCATTATTTAAAGCATATTAAAGCAGCGGGTGATTAAGGTGCTCACATCTACGTGCAAATGTCAAATAATCGTGGCAAAGTGACACGGTGTTGTGTTTTTTCTTTATGATGTATTGTTGCTTTCCTTTTGTTTCCATTCTGTTCAAGAGACAGGAGGACAATGAAAGAGACATGTAAAATGCTTGGGATGATTGACTCTTTGTGAGCATTTAATGTTGAAAGAATTACTGTTTGTTTGACTTATTTTATATTTATCAATATTTACTTACTGTATAACATAGGGCAACTGTATACATATAAACACATACATGTGAAAAAACTAAAATATTTACTAATGGGGCATTGGGAGTGTATACTAGTGCAGCTACAACCATATTGATTTAGCCTTAATCTGATAGCAGACGATTTGTTACAGTGTCTTACACTGTACTGCATGCACGTGTTACCATGCCAACAAAGTCATCTTGTTAAATGGAATGGAAATACAAATATACTCTCATGTGGCAGAAACATTGGTGTCATAGACCGCTATATAAGTTGTCCAAATGCATTTGTATCCTTACTCTTGGTCTGTAGAGGTAATGCCACAGAAGGCTGAATGAGAGAAGAGAAAACAAGAGAGAAAGGTAAAGTCGGCACTTTGATAGGCACGTCTCATTTCTGTGTGGACAGCTTTGTCAATAGCCCTAGGACGCCTGCCTCTCCCCCTCCCCTCTTTGTGATTGACAGCCAGCAGGTGGTGGCTGAATGGAGATGTCAGGAATGCTGCTGATCAGCCGCACGTTACTGTTAACGACGGTGGAGCAGACCGACGCGGCTGCCCAAGGTGATCTCTTCTTTTACGAGCGACAGACGCCCGCTGCGTATCCCCACCTCACCACAGGGTTCCAGTCTAACACTGCCATTCATGTCTAAGAAAGGAGTCTATAGTGGGACAGATGGACACCCACTCCCATAATCCTGTGATATGATAAGAAATGAAGGGGACATTATCAGTTTATTCAGTTTATTCAGTTTAGTGACTGTCACATAGCGGAGAGGGGACTCTTAAAGGGGAAGTGTGTGATGTTTGTTGCGAAAGCTGCCCAATACAAAAAATCCATAATATTAACTGTTATGTAAAAAGTGTCCATAAATATCACGCTTATATACATTTGGTCAAACTAAAAGGTACCCTAAACTCATGAACCAATGTTGCTTTGCTCAAAAAAACTGATTTGATAGCTGTTCACTAGCTATTGCACTTTTCAGGAAATCCATCCTGCAAATCGCTGCAGCCCTTCTGAAACCTTGTACCATATATTTTTGGCAAATATCTAACCAATATAAAGTATTTAAAGAGTGCTTGTCCGCTTCAATAACACATCATTTAATCATTTAAAAAGTTCAGTGTTTTTTATTTTCCTGAATAAGAGGTTTCAAAAGGAAAGCAACTAAATGTCTTTTTATATTTACATGTAATCTTTTTTATAATTATTTTTATGGACTTTTGCAGTTATTATTATAAATGATTTATCCGTGCACACAATTCCTAAAAATAAACTTATTTTATAAAATCACAACTTGACTTTAATGATGACTTTAAGACACAATCGCCATGTATACATGTGAATGAACTTTGACCTTTGAACTGGAGTCCTGAAAATAGTTAAACAACCATCAACATTTATTTGCCTGAGCTGTGCACACATTATCAACGCAAAAACTATCAAGCATCTGTATCCTTCGTCATTAAACATAATCTTTGTTTTTATCTCTCATTTGAAAAGCTTTTTTTTTGATAATGACAATGAGTGTTGCTGGTGATGTCTGTTTCTGTTAAATGTGTTAACTTGTGTCTAAATGAGTGCATAATCACATATTAATTAGCGGTACTTAAGCACGTGTTTAAGTTACATCTGTTTTAATTACCTTGGCTAATCATATGATAGCAGATTTTTCTTGCACTGTATGCAAATGGAGTCGCTTCATGTCTAGTGAGAGTTTTTTCCTGATTAGCAAGACACCTAGCATCCCCACAGCAAATTCATTTAGTTAAAGATTTTTATTAAAACTTTATAACTTCCCGCTTACTTCCATGCTCTACCAATATGGGCCAAAGAAAACTGTTTAACAATGGAGTGTGTCATGGGCCAACAAAGGGCTTTGGTATAATTATGCGAGTTTCTCCCCAATCACATGCCCGTCAACAGTATTCCTGCTTCTCCAAGAAATGGTCATTATCACAGACAGAAATAGGATATAAATTCAGTGTTAATGAAAATGTCAATTAGCAGGCAATGCTGTCAGGTGATGCTACTTTGGCCTTACACACTTGTCCAAAATCTGAAGAATGACACAAAGCACTCCACACACCATACACACACACACACACACACACACACAAGCACACACACACACACACTCTCTCTCTCTCTCTCTCTCTCTCTCTCGCCTTGTATTCAGACAGCTGCTTAGAGGTGACACATTCTCCATCTCTTGTGTCTGCCCGAAGAGAGAAAAGAGTTTTTATTTTTATTAGAAAAAGAAAGAATATGCCGAATTTGTCAAATCCTAAGGTGCACAAGTAGGAATATTCTAAACTATAACCCCATTAATCATTTACATTTACGAGACGCTTTATCCAAGGCGACTTACATTGCATAATCCTATGCACTTGTTTTCTTGGTATGTGCAATCCCCTGGGATCAAACCCACAACCTTGGCATTGTTAATGCCATGCTCTTACCACTGAGCTACAGGAAAGCATAGAATGAAATGATATGATGGACATTGTCTGGCGATCAACACTATCCCAAAATAGTTTTTTATACGCCATAAAAGTTTAGGCTTTATGCAAAGACAAATGTCATCCTTCACTTTCTTTCCTCAATGGACCTGCCTCACCTTTCATAGAAGTCATTTTGATATTTTTATCCTCGTCTGGGTCATTAATCAAAATGAGATGGGCGGTAGAAGAGAGGACAGAACATGATCTCTAACATATCCAGGTCTCAGATCAGTCTACCCTCCTCTTGCACTCACATCAAAGCTTACACACAAATGACCAAAGATAGAAAGAAAAATAATATTACCATTACCGTGTTCTCTTGCTGCTGGATGCACGGTAGAGAAAATAGACGCTTAAAACCTCCAAACACGTACACGCATTCACGTCGGCACCCTCAAACAAACATCTGGGGAGGCAAGCGAAATAGCCGAAATAAAACAGACAGATTTGCACCAAAACGTCAATAAAAGGAGGATGTATTAAAAGCACATTTGAAATTCTTAACAGCATCGGGCCTCATTTGGAGAAGTCTGGGTCGTGCACTTTTAAAAGCACGGGATATAAATCAATTTTGGTAGCTGCTCACACTGAGACCTCGATAAAAATGAATAGATGAATTTTGCTCACCCTGGACACATTTTTCAAGTCCCTGAGCCGTTCGGTACAATAATTATGATTTTGATTGTTCATGACCACTTTTCCTGTGGAAAGCAAAGAAATGAGTTCGAGTTGGTATGAAACGTATACATATTTTCATTTTTGAATCATAACATAGACATGAAACGTCGCCTGGTAATTTCATATCATTGTGAAAAAATTTTTTATCTTGTAATAAACATTAAGGGCAAGCAATACTGTGACAAGAGGGGGCGCGATTGATCTTCACACCTTTTCTTTCTCTCTTCCACACTCTCTTGTTCTCTTTCCATCTCTTCCTCTTTCTGGTCAATAACCCATCAGACAGATGACAGGTGGAATTGTCTGTTGACTCTTTAAGTGATTGGAGCCCTTCAGCACTGTCCACACACCCCAAACAGGCCCTTAATGATGGACACCTGCGCAATTTCACACAAGCTGGTCGATGTGGAAAAAGAAACAGAGTAAACACATCTATACAGTCACAGCTCAACGGCTTCTATAAAGACCCTCTCGTAACACTCTACTAACAATGCTTTTGCGTTTAATCTCCCGCCCGCTTGTGTTACACACACTCCCGGAACCGCAAGACAGTATTCGACGGCTGTGTTTATTAGTCTTTGTTTTTTACTGCTAGCGTGGAATGCTAGCGTATTAATGGGGTATAATTATAAATCTCAGACTGCTGTTCCCCTGTGCAGTATACAGACTGCATTCCAGTGAAGCCGCAAACTGCAGCATTCTACCCCATTACATCTGCAATGATTAGAAATGGAGGAGAACATCTGGCGTCTGTGCTGTGATAGAAAAGAGCATTCTGTCCTTTAATGGATATCTGCAGGCCAAACAGATCTTATATTTTATCTCGGGAAGTTAACTCTTTGTTCTCCAGCTTTCGGCGTACAAAGGAGGGAAAAAGAGCACATGCAGATATTGTATTATGAGGTTGTTCGTGGGGTCAAGAGCACATGCTCTATAAGAGCAACACTCGAGCACTGGTAAATCAGGAAATGCAGAGGAAATAACCATTATTTTAATACACAGTTTTAACTTAAAGGCAAAGTTCACCCATAAATGAAAATTCAGTCTTCATTGACTCACCCTCAAGTTGTTCCAAATCTGTATCAATTCCATTTGTCTGATGAACACCGAGCAAGATATTTTGAAGAATCCTTGTAACCAAACAGTTCTTGGCCACCATTGACTTTGTAACAAGATTGTCTTCAGATGTTCAGTAGGGCAAGCAAGCTTTCTATCTGTTGTCTCTCATAAGTGTGATCTGGGCATGCTCAGTAAGCGCTCACCACAACAAATGCTGCTGGACCCTGTGAAAATATTTTCATTGCAGGATAGTCAGAGAACTACACAGAGCTAAAATAGATGTGGAATTACAATCAGAGAAACACGTTGTTAAATGAATTTAGACTCTAAGCCATCTGTACTTCAGCCGACACAAAAGCTTAGTGTAAGTAATTATAGGAATCACAATACAATGCTCTTGCTGTATCATTTATATATAATTAGACACCACGCTGATTCCAGTAAAGGTTATCGCGGTAACACTTCAATTGCAGACCTTGGATTGGCTCTACCATTATCTTTAAAGCCACACCCGATGCATTAATATTTTGTGATGTCTGCCATATGAACCAACCCGTTTTGGATCCTACTGGCACTAATTATGGCGAGCTGATGAAAGTCCACCTGAAGACTAAGGCGCCTTAATGAACACGGGCGGTAATTAAACAGGCCAGTAACACGACCCTCTCTTGCTGAGGGAGTTTCAGTAATGACAGGGGAACGTGGATACGGAAAATGGCCGCCTTTGCCTGCAATTCGTAAAAGGGAATATAATTGGGCGACCTCAGGCTTAAATGACGGCCTTTGCCAACTCCTGACAAAACAGCCATAATTAAGAGCTCGCTGGCTCAGGAGGGGCCTGAAGGGGCTGATCTCTGAACAGCAGTGGAGGATTAGAGCAATGAGAGACCTGGCCCTACACCACACAAAGCTAGCATCACACATCACCTGTTTAAACTCACAGCGGTGGCCGGTGTGTTTCATACAGATACATGAGGTCATTACAAAATAAAAGCATTGCACACTGTATACAGTATGATGAGACCATATGTTTCAAGTAATAAACATGTATAGAGAAAATATTAAAAGACTAATACTCTATGAATATTGTTGTTTGGTAATGTTCAGAATGGCATCAAGAACTCAGTAGCTCCTTTTTTTTTACTTTACACTCCATGGAATTTTGATGTATTTCAAAGAGGCAGGATCATAATATTCACCTTTCCTCCTTGTTTTTAGATGACCTATAAATTGATAAAATATGTCTGGAAGGTTTTATTAGTTGCTATACAGACCTCCCAACTTTGTACGAGCAGAGGGAAAATATGAAGGGTTATAGAGCGAACAATCTCTTGATAATTAACAGGAGGATAAACAAAACATAAATTTGGATATTGCGTTTATTTGGACTACCACTCAAATATGCGTGAACCACGCAGTTTTAATTAAAAGATAAATCTATGTGACACTCCGCCTCAGAGTTAATTATTCAGTGTTGTATAATAAAAATAAAGCCTATTAAACATGCCACACACTGTATTTCTCCATTAACAGTATAAGAGCGTTGGGGACGTTTAGATTCAGAGCTGTGTGTTGTGTTTTCTCATGCTTTTCTCCTCCTCATTTTCAGCCCTCTAATTTCCATTGCTTTCTTTGTTCTGAAAGCTTCCAGTAAATGAGAAATATAGGAGAAATACATAAACGGAGAGTGAGGTAAGAGTAAGATCATTTCATATTTGCTGTACGTCAGCGTTACATTTTAACGATCTTATGTTTGCATGCGGCCCATGTTGATGACTTTGTGGGTCTCCGTGTTACAGGTGGTGCTCATTACGGTTTATGAAAGCCATTTGATTTCATTTAGTGCTGTTCACAGCTCTCTTTGGAACCACACATCAACAGACAATTTTTCAGTTTCACTATCAGTAAACATTATGGGCAGCAGCAGCCGTGGAGGAACTTAAATGGCTACAAAAGCTTTTAGACGAAGATCTGTGGTTTTCTGTAAGTGTGTTGTGTGTGTTATGCATTTCATTTTAAGCACTTGTGTGTGCATCTGTGTAACTTATGAACGTGATCTAAATAACCGTTATTGTTAGAGGAACAGTATACTTCACATATGCACATAAAACTCCCCAACTGTTTTTCACTTAAAATGAAATAACTTTAATATCTTTTGCCTAATGGGCACATTTTTTAAGATGAAATAACTTTGCCTCTAAAAAAACATAAAGGAACATTAAGAGTAATTAACAAGAATTAAACAACAAGGGGAAATATTTTCCCAACAATGACACACATTTTAAAAATCAGTTTTTGATGAACAAAGCAAAGTCGTCGTTTTTAGAGGTAGAGGTTTTATTGCGTAAAACACTGGATCAAACTGTACTGCTTCAAAGACATTAGAACTTCTAAACAGCAGAAAGAAAACAGCCATTGCTCAAATAAAAATGTTTTGATACTTCATCAGAATACTTTCTCTTATTTTATCAAACAGATGTATGATAATAAATAAAGACCAGGAATAATCCTTAAATACAATAACAAGTCGTCTACTTGTTGAAAGCATATTAGAAGCAATATAATCCTCTAGCCTCCTTTGCACCATCTCTGATATAGAAGTATTCTTCATTTAGGAATGTTGGACAGTATACAGTTGGACAATTCGTGAACACATAGAATATTACAGAGAGAAATAAAACTGACATGATTTTTTATTTTCCGAAGAAGCACAATATTGTAGAGCTCTAAAATATGCAAGCAACTGTATGAATGGACATAATTCGCTTACAGTTTTTTATATTTTTTTATGGGGATTACCCCCTAAACTAAGGGGATAAAGAACCACAAAAGAACTGAAATAAATAAAAAAAACTTCCAGTGTCAATAACAGAATTATTGCCAGATCTCCAAAAACGATCAATACTGAAAAGCAGAGAAACAGTGCGGTGAATGGAATGTCTTTTGATTTTTTTTAAACTCGAATCTACTTAGGTTGGGGAGCGCACACTAACATACATACACACAAGAAAAGCAAGCGACCCACAGGCACCAGAAAACACAGTAGTGCGTTGAAACCTCTAAAGCTTAATGTAGTCACAAAGTATGTCTTTAAAACATTTCATCCCTTTCGGAGATTATACAAATAGTTGCATTTAATTGATCGACTTGGTTTAAGGCAGTGAGAACTATCCTTAAAAAAAATGTAAATACTCAAACTAAAAGACATAAGTATTTTCTTGGGTTTTGGGTTGGGTTATTAAAGAACTGTCACATGGAGAACTTGTAACAACAACTCTAGACCACTGCTAGTTTTTTTAAGTCTATCTTTGTTTCTTGAGAAACCTAGGGCTCTGATAAGGGATAATGTTTTTATTTACTGCGTAGTGAGAAGCGTGGCGGGTATTTGTGAGTTCTCTAAAGTCCCTCTGGTTTGAGCAGAGCAGCCATAAGGCCCTGGGGTTTAAATGCTGAAATTCCCTGTGCTGAGCGAGAGGATATTGAGTTTCTTAAAGTCCGGATCATTTCTATTTATCACAAAACATTAATATCCACCCCCCACCACCCATGCATCTCTAACCCCCTTCACGGGCAAGAAAAAGCACCATACTTATTTACCTTCTAACCCTTCAATAAAAGGAAATACAATGATACACTTTATTTGGCTCTTTAAGAGGCTTGATTCCATACGATCCAAACTGCCTGCGTTGTTAATCTCTTTCAGTAGAGGAACATTCAGGATAACGAGTACACAAAAATGGGGCCATGTGGATAAAAAAAGACTTTTTTAAACATAAAAACAAATCAAAACTTGTACGAAACCATGTTAAAAACACACACACACAAAACAACAAACCTATAAATGTCTGAAGTTAAGATTACAGACAGGTAGCAGTAAAAGTGATTATCTATATACTTCATATCTACAGTTTGCTTTCATAATTCTGCTTTCTGAAGAGCTCTACAAAGAAGGTACAGTAGTCAATAAACCCAACATATTATTTTCACGTTACACAAAACAAACAACATTTTCAGCCTCTCCCTACATAGTTCCCTGTACATCTGTACACTTTACCTAACATCCACCAGTCAGAACAAAAGCAGCACTTTCATTAAGGCCAACCAATATTCTTTGTCATTAAGAAGTGTAGAATGGAAATAAAGCACATGTATAGTGTTTCCCCACTGTGTTGTTGCCCCAAATTACATCATAAAACTGCACAACAATGAAAAACAAAAACAAAAAAACACCAGTGATTATTATACAATGTTATTGACCATCATTATTTTTGTCACAGGAGGAGCGAGAGGGAACGAGGGAAGCTGACGGGAAGTGCTGCTAGTCATCAGACAGGTCTGTGGCTGACCCCTCCATCGCCCGGCTATACGGGCGACTAAGGTTTCTCTTCACGTGTTTTGAAAGAGTGAGGAGAGGTGAAATGAGGAAGAGGGAGGGGGGTGAATGGAAGCAGGGTGGGAGGGGGTTGAATTGATTTCCTCTGTGATGACAGCTCCAGTCAGGCTGGCACCAACTCCCCCTCCATCCCCCCATCATTTTTACGATCCTCATCCCTCCGTCCGTTGACTCCATCCCTGCACGTCAGTGGGCAAATGGCCACTGGTGGTGTCATGTTCGTGAAGGGTGCGCTCAACATCTCCCCTCCATCTTTCTTTCCCTTCCAACTGTCGAGGAATCGTTGCTGCGGATCGTTTTTCTGATAAAAGCATTATTTTTGGGACAAAAGTCACTCAGAGGACTTTAATGACAGTCTTTTTTTTACAAAGTCCTTTTTTTCTTTCTTCAGTAATGTCCCTTCAGCACTCATTTCAGGCAGATCCAATAAAAACAGTGTATTACGTTTCAGAACAGGATTTGGTTTGTATGCTTTATCATCTCTGTCCCGTGCTTCACAAAACACCCAGTGAGGCCTTAGTGAATTGATTCGGTTTCATCCACAAATTAAAGAATGAAAGTCAATGTCGTTTTTGAGAGCTGTAGTAGGCAATTCTTCATATGGACATTTGCAGCGCTAACACTCGATTGACATGGTGTCCACTAACTTGATGTAGCAACAATGACATTACCACTACAAACTGCTGAAGGTCATAAGAGATCCCTGTATCAAGCTTTATAATGTTTCACTCAAAAGAGTGAGGCATATCACCAGAAATACCTTCTCCCGTGGTCCCATGTGCCAAAGAGAGAGGGTTCCCATCCTCTGAGTCTATGCGGGAACGTTTGAAGCGGCGGTCTGGGTACTGGCTGTTGTCAAAGGGCATGCGGTGCACGCACAGAACATGGGTCTTCAGGTTGCCTTTTTGAGAAGCGCTATAGGGGCAGTACTGGCACTGGAATGGCCTCTGACCTCCGTGACCTGTGTGTTCAAGAGAAAGCAACATCATAAATAAATAAATTTACAATTGTTTTTTTCAAAGCGTCTTTCTATAAAAAATATCAACCACTTACAAAAGGTTCACTTACAACAACTACAAGTCAGACGTGTAATCTTTTGATTCGTCAGTTTGTATTACATCTATTTTTCGAATCTGCTTGAAACTGTGAACATTTTTGGTTATTTAGACACAAACGTTTTCTTTGTGCGCCATTCCACAGAACTTTGAAAGTGCTCTTTTCAGCTTGGAGCAAGTACAACTGTTTAAGAGATTGGATCTGTTCATCGGCGCATTGGACACAATGGCTCTTAATAGCCCACACAAGTCTGTTTGAGGAATGCAGATTACGTGCCTATCATATCTGGCTCTCTTATCAGGCCCATCCACTTAGACTAAAGCCAGGCACTTTCGGCTACACACTACTTTAGAACATTAATAACAGTACATTGGCTCTCCATTTTTCTCAATTCAATTTGAAAAGCAACTAAATCAAATTAACATGCTGGTTTAAAATAGCAGCCGTGTTGGTGTGGAGAATGTAAAGCGGCTGCATTAAAGGTGGAGCCTCAATGTAATTTAAAAAAAATTGAAGCATACCCGGGTGTGTGTGTGGCAGCAAAAAGAAGGATTTATAAGCACTTTGTGTTTGGCTTTGGAGTCTCAGAGGGTTTTGAATACGACAGTGTCTGTTGAGGCCCTGGTACAAAGGGGATTGCTACAAGTTTTAGAGCTTTCGATGTTCCAGTTGTCTGATAAGCAAGCCAACGGCGCACAATCCCGGCCGCTTGATTCATTCGAACTTTAATTTCACACTCCCTTACATCGCACTAAGTCTGAGAGGCAGAATATTCTCGTGCCTTTTTATACATGGAGCAAACGAGTGTCGCCAACTGTGAGATTTCTTTCTTATTTCTCACATATTTTCTCTGTTTTCATGAAGGAATGGGTGTTTGGGAGATGCGGAGGGAGTTTTTATAGCTGGTTCATGGACGGAGGCAATTTCCAATTCTGTTTAAAAAGAATCATATTGTGTGTGTAGGAAGGATGAACCAGACAGAAAGAAAGAGAAAGAGGAGGGTGTCGCGCTCGCTGTGGCTCTGACAGGACCGCAGGTAAATGATTAACAGTTCTCATAGAGACACAAAAGAAGAAAGCCTATTGATATGGAACCTCTGTCACAGTTCCATATTCTTCCGGAAATCTCGCGGCTCGCTTTTCAAAGTGAGATAATACTGCCCCTTAAGGGTGCCTATTTGGTGGTCAAAATAATTGGTAACAATGAATCCTATTTCAAGGGGTGTTCTGTGACAGAAGACACTTTTCTTATATCAGATAAATATAACATTGAACCCCATCTCAAAATGTTCCCCATAATAGTTGTCTCAAAGAAACTAATTGGGGCAATTTTTGGCTAGTTTTATTGCTGGTCCTTAAATGACAAGAGAAAATGGAGGAGAGCTGAAATGTGAAGCACCAAGATTACAGTGTATTGTAGCATATGTGTTATCCTTGTGTTTGATTTCAGGTGATGGAGTGCTATTCATCTGCTTTTATAATTTTATGTCCTTTACTTTTAAAAATACAACACATAAACACTTTTGTGTATACTTTGTCTATGCTATGGCTTCTCTTGATTATTATATCAAAGCAAAATTTTGTTTTTGCTTTACATGAGAAACTGCTCATGGGTGTTTATGTACGGAGGTGTGTTTTGACATGTTTGTTATTTTTTAAATGTTCAAAATGAATGCAGTGAAGAATATAAATGGTGATGGAATTCTCAGAAAAAGCTTTAAATATACTCTGTAAATAAATATTATGTTCAAATGTATAAAAATATAAAGAAAATATGTTAAATAATGAGGACATCTGCACATGTAAATGTGTGTGTTTACTTATTATTTTAAAAACTCAGTTTATTTTAAGGGCTCAGATTATGGTTAAATTTTAGTAATTGTAATTAGCTTCAGTCAAAACAATAGAACTTTTGTCTCCACTTCAAATCATTTGTTCTTGGCCGAATCTTTTGATTGCAGTCTTTGGTATTTTGATGAAAACAGTTTGTGAAATTGTTGAGATCTTTTTTGACATTATTGCAATTTAAAAAAAGGCTTAAACATAAGTTTCCATTTGTTCCTTATTTAATCTCACTGCAGTCTAAGAGACATAATTGACATATCAGAGAGATCTCATTTATGATTTTTCTATGGGAAAGTACATATTTGCAACACAACTGACAGTGATGGTAAAAACTCTTTTCTTTTCTTTTCTTGTTTTTCTTTCCTTTCTTTTATTCAAAGCTCTCACATGAATCAAGAGAATCATGGCCAAGTGACATGAACTAGTATGAATCATTTTATTTTTTTCATTCTTTCCCTTTCTCTCCAGCATGCATCAAAAACATCATAAAAATTCCAATGCGCTTGTTACCAATGACCAACACATCCTTTGAATGTTTTGTTTCCAAAAACCACTCATTTACATTTGCAGCTGCACATTCAAGTTTTTTTAAAATAACATAGATATGTTTCTTTTTCTCCTGTAACCTAGTCTCAAAATAGAGAGTTAAGAGAGAAAAAGAGAAAGACTTCTATTATTTTCAGCAGTGTGCCATTATCACGCCTGCCTAATTAACCCCTGAAGGCCTCGTATGTGGAGATCAGAGGGCGAAGGAGAGGAGGAGGGAGAACCAATGATAACACCCACTTCCTGCAAACTCCCCGACATCCCTCCATCAGTGTCCTTCATAATCTCACTGTCTGTCATGCCAAAAATGAAAACAGAACAAATGAAAAACATTCATTCAATTCACACATTTTCTATTTCCCTATAGCAGGATATCTTAATATCCTTTTCTCTCTCGGTTTTAAACCCTCATCCTCTCCCAAAACATGTCTAAGGCTCCCTCTTGCGGTGCCTTCTGCTCTCACCCTTTGTCGTTTTCATTCTCTTCCTATAATCTCATCGTCACACACAAAATGCAATCAAAAAATGCACGAACAAAACAATAGAATGCCTTTGAACAATGCGTCTACATGTTGTGGTATGTAAGCAAGCAGACGCATGCTCGCACACACGTGCACAGACACGGAGCTGCTTTGGCATGTAATCAAAATCACTCTTATACAAATTCCATCTGATGCCAGAGCTACCATCTGTGATAGAGAACTGCCTCTTCACCTCTGTCTGTCTGTGAGAAGTCATGTCTCCGACGATCAGCAACAAAGAGTATGTGTGTGTGACAGAGAGAAAGAGGGAGAGAAGGGTGTTGAGAAGGAAAAATGATTAATTTGCAGAATGCTTGTGATTTGCTCATATATTATTATAACAGCTCATCAGCACATGACGAATCCCCTGCCCCATGCAGCAGAATGAACCTGCAGGGCTTCAGCACTTTTACTATGTGTGTGCGTGCATGTTTACACACTCGAGCATGTGTCCCTGTGTATGTGTGGCATGTCTTTGAAAAATAATAGCTCATGAGCATGTCATGAATTTCTGTTCCTGCATGTGTGTGGCTTTATGTTGGGGTACGTGTACAGTATAGCATGTTGTGGTGTTTGTGTGCATCTTGCATGTGTGTGTGTGTGTGTGTGTGTGTGTGTGTGTAAGCTGGCACCTGACAGGCTGCAGAGCCTCTAATGACTTTCATATGCTCACTGTGAGTAACTCTATCTATAAGAACGAGTGAGATAGGAAAACTGAAGGAGAGAGAGACCTCCGTTCTATGAGTGATCAAGGATTTAAACACTCATATCCTTTCAGCTCACACTAAAGGTATGGATAAGGTCGCCTGATTCAGAACTGATGTGGTTTAAATACTTCCGCTCCAGGGTTCCTGTTTTACATAGGGTATGTTTTAGTACACAGTTTCCCACAAGGTGAAACATTGTATTGAGGTTGAGGTTACTCTGTTGTTCAGTAGACTTTACTGGGTAATGTTATGCAAGTAGCAACTTTATCTCAGTTGTTTCTCTTAATCATTTTAGGATTTAGAAGAAATGAAATTGAAAAAAATGTGAGACAATGGTTGATATACCGCTATTCAACTATGACAATTGTATATATAACATCTGTATAAAATGTGATTTTAAGGAATTATCTGGGATTTCTTTTTAAATTTAATTATTCACATACATTATGATGCTTTTTCTTTTTTTGTGAAGATTTGGGGACTTTTATAAAATTGATACATACTTTGATTACACTTTGGATTACATAAACCTGTAAAAGCTTTATATCTCAAAACTGCTCAGAATGCAGATAAAACGTATAATTTCAAGCGACAAAATGATAATTTCATAAAGTAATATTACGGATGTCTGATTCTTAAGGTTCAAATGAGATAATCTTTGAGAAATCTCATTTGCTAGATTTCTTTTTTTCATGGCTTTAGTTGATCACATAACTGTTAAGATCCAGTACCTGTATAGGCACGGCAATCCTTGCCCAAAAGTGCTGCATGTCTGTGTATGTGCCAGTTTTCTTCTGCTTTGCTCCTGTGAGAAAACCTAACGTGCCTATGAGAACACTCACACAGCACGTGCCGTATATCCATGTGCTTATATCTGAGTGGAAACTTTTCTTCTCTGCGTGTGTGTGTGTGTGTGTGTGTGTTTGACTGTCACCTATATGGAAGAGAAGAAGAAGATAAAGAAAAAACAGAGAGAGTGTGTGAGTGTGTGTCTGGGGAGCACGCAAGCCACAGAAGGTGTGAGCAGTAAAAAGTGATGTACCATCTGTCGGCCAGTAATAACCTGCGTGTTGTAAAGGCTGGGAGATTACTCAGCAAAGAGAGCTTCCAAACACCCAAATCCCTCCGCAACGTTAGTGCGCCACGCACTATCTCTCCCCACCTGCTCCCAAAACCCTGCCGAGAAAGATTCCACACTAAAACCGACATCACACCTTCAGATCCACTTGCTTTGATTTGGTAAACACAACGAAGCAAAGACATGACTACAATAGGCCGACAGTAAGCTGAACATCTTTACACGGCTTTATATAAACCTGCACTGCACCACAACACAAACTCACTCAGATATAAATTCTGTTTTAGACAGATTTTATTGTTGTGAACAAGATCAAAAGAATTTTTTATAAAGACAAACAGTGGATTTTGTAGGTTATCCGCCTCTCACAAATCAATCACAGTGAACATTTCTTTAAAAAAAGTATATTAATAGAATATTTTTAATGCTGCGTGGAGCTCTAAGGAAAATCATGGCGCAGTTTGAAAAAACTGATGCTGTGGTTTGTCTCTCTGGGAAAAACAACCCGAAAACAATGCAAAAGAACTGAGAACTGGTTGAGACCGAGTGTGTGCAGAAGATCTGAAAGCTCCCATGGTAAACACTTAAGTAGTTTTCCAACCGCCGTGTCAGAAGTAATTTTTAATACACTTTCAAAAAGAACATTTTATGTACCAAAAATTCCCCAAAATGTCTCTACTCATCATCTTTAGCTGGCTTCATTTCATCCTTTCTGAACAAATGGAATTCTGTGTAGTCTTTCAGAGCATTTCGTTTGGTTTGTCCACATGGACATGTCTGAGTAACTACGTGGAGAAAGTTTTGGGGAAAGGTTCTTTAGATAATATACCACTTCCTTTACTGGCAGTGTATGAGAGGTTCTGGCAAGGGCCTACATGGAGCCCTGTGATTGGTCAAGAGTTAGAAAGGCTCAAGGGTAAAAGGCAGTATATACATCATGTGATGAGAGCGATGTGTCAGGCGGTCTCAGCAGTACTGTATGTCTGTGTGTGGGTATCTGTGTGGCCAAGGGAGGAAGAGTTCATGAGTACTCATCTGCTGTTCTGTTCACTTCTCTCTCTCCCCACAGAGCATATTGCTGCACATTCTAGTGCTGAGCTGTCACTGCAGACACATAATAAATGTCTGTGAGTGTGTGTGCATGATGTGTGATTGTGTGTGTGAGAGAGTCCAACTTCTAGCTGACTAGTCTCAAACTAGTCTTTAAAAGTGGTCATAACTAACAAAGAGTGTGGGTAAGTAATGACAGAATTGTCATTTTGGGTCATTTTTAAGCTTCATACTGGGTTAAAAAGTGCTCCACTGTGAAATTCAGTCTTGTCTAGCTGACTTATGTTTTTAAGAACAACCGGATTGCGTTTACAAATCATTTCAAATTACTGTTTCATATTTTTATGTTTTTTTTTGCTCTAAATCATCACTGGACAAAGTTTAAAATATTAAGGTGCTCAACTTAAGTTAAAGGAAAGTTTTTTTTATATTGTGATGTTTATATACTGTGATCAATGGCCTTCTAATATATATACTTACTAAGATCTTAACTGTATTTTTAAAGGTAAACAACAGGTAATGTGTTCATCAAAAAGTAAAACATTTCATGTTTTGTACCTGTAGAGGTATAGGGGTATCCTCCAGTGACAACTATTGATCTTAAAGCATTTATAACGTTTTTATCAGGGACAATAGGTGTCTGTTCTCTTTAGTTAATGTAACATTTAAAACAAGCTTAGGCTGATAAAAAATGACATAAATTGACTTATGAATGCTCAAAATGAAAGTTTTTGAGGAGTGTGTATGTTTACTTTGTCCATCACTAGATTACTGTATGTAAACAGCTGCTTTATTCACTCTTGCGACCGGTCTTTATCCTTTCACTAACCCAGTTTATTATGTTTGAAATATCAGCCTACACTAACTATGTTAATAAAGTATTAAAGTTAATCAGTTTACTTTGTTCTATTCAAGCATCATATAGAAACTCATGAAATAGCTGCAAACGCAAGTTTTGTGGTCTCTGGCAGTCATTTTGCTACAAAATCAATTATTATATTAGTCCCTCTCACTATCCACCACTGCCTGTTTTCCACACGACTCTTCCCCCCTCTTCTCTTGGATTTCCCCCTTCTACTTCCATCTCTTGCTTTCTTCTCATTCCTACCTTCTATTCCTCTCCAGGACCTATTTGTCTGCCATAACAGAAATCCCTTCTGTTGAAGGGAGTTAGTAGAGAAGGCTTTAGCGGGGGGAGGGACAGGACGTGCCACCTCCAAATAAGTTCCATTAATCACCCAACACACTCTAATGTAACTAATATTTTACAATTAGAGAAGACATGATGGAGCTTGGAGCCATCTATCTCTCTTATATCACATGATCATCGATTCATAAGACCCTGTCTGAGAGCTGAGCAAACACGCACACACAGAAACACAAACGCACATAAGTTGCGTGTGCATGTGTGTGAGGCCGCATGCGCACGCTGATGATGACCATAACGACACGCTGTATCCAGGCGCCGGGTATTCACACAGAGCTCTCGAATGGTGACGGATGACTGTTGTCTGTGTGTTTGTAAATGAGAGAGTAAGGACGTGCACAAAAATGTGTAGAAATGTGAAAAGGCTGTCAAATAATGTCTGAAAAGATTGATTACAGATTGACTACGGATTGAAAATGGAAAGAAAGTGCAATTCTCTCTGGAGACAATGCCTTTCGCTCTCAGATAACGTTTAGTTCGCTCTAATGACGAGATTTCATATGAACAGGCTAAACGTGTTTAATATCACCCGTGCGACTCGGTGGAAGAATAATCTTATGAGATCTAAAGTATTAAAGGTGCAGTTCACTCAAAAATGAAACATTTGTCACCATTTATTCACCCTCAAGTTGTTCCAACCTATTCAACTTACACACAGTTATCTGGCGGATGGCATAAATTGCTTTTTTCCTTGCAATGAACACTAATGTTGACCATTTTCATTGTATGAAAAAAATATTTTGTATTATTGTATGTTTTGTAATAGTGTATGCATCAAGTTTTTGTTCGATGTCAAAAAATCACACAGGTTTGGAGTTACATAAAAGAACAGTAAATGAAGGACACTCGGAGTCAACTGTGCCTGTAAAACATGTCTGAAACTCCCACATCATTTCTATCAAGATTTACTAGTGTAATTTCCCTGTGTTAATTATAATCGTTTATCTGTCACTGTGTTGGCGTTCAAAGATCACAAAGTATTGGAGGCCTCCATTCTCCGTAACAAAAGGTGCTATTAGTTGGTTTACAGCGCCATCTGGTGGTATAAATTAAGAATTGTGGCTTCTCCGCTTTCAGCTTGCTGGCCAAATGAAAGCCAGCTGAACAAATGAGAGGGAAGAGAGGTTCAAGCTCAGGTCACCATCTGCCTGGCTACAAGTGCTGGCACACAGCAACCCAGCCGTGCAGCCTTCTTAAACACATCAGCTACATACACACACATTTATACGATACGATGCCAGTGCACGGAGGAGGACAAGATGGCGTGATAGAAATGTGCTTTGACTGTTGACAGTCGTTCAAAGGGTTTATAAACACACACATAACAAAATGTGTATGATAACCAAATAACACTAATTATATTCCTATCCCATGCAATTTAGACAATACTTAAATACTTAAGCATTACCGAGGTTCACATCACTAAAATGGTACAGTAACATGATTCTTATTCATTTTTATAGGGGGATTCAACACTTCACAACAGAACAATTTATATGACCTGTTAGCCTGATTTTTGGTTAAAATCTATCTTTGTTTTATAATTAATCTGGTTTGATTTCATTGTTTTGATTAGTCTTCCTATCAGCTAAAAATAAATAAGAAATGACAAATAAACAACTGAGTAAATTGTAGGTTACAGGATATTATCCCCCCCAATACTCTAAATCACCAGATGTTATGTACATTGTCTTCCCTGTCCATTTTACTGTCCATATCTTGACCTTTATTGTTCCATTAAATGTTAATAAAATAATTTTAGTCGACTCTGTTCTGGGTTAAAAAGTTCCCTCATGGTTCGACCGCTCCAGACAGGGCAGACATAAGGAGGGGGTACAGGAAAATGAAACGGTTACTTTTTCAGGATGTGGGTTTTATTAAGTCCAGGCCCTTCCCCATCTGGTCTAGTGTAGCTGATCCGTTTAAAAATTAGTCAGGCGTTGACCTTAGACACCTTCTCTCACCGGGGTACTGACGGCAGGTTAACACAAATATGGATCCCATCAGACTAAAGTACTGTAGATCGGGTTTCCCTCCACGGGGCCAGGCTAACTCAAAAGAAGAGGTTAAAGGAAAAAAATACAACAAAGTACTGACTTCTATGGGGGGAAATCCCTTAGTCTGTAGTGGAATGGGTGCGCAAGAACTGTGCTGAGGGGAACATTTTTGTGTGTTTGGTCTCATCTCTCTGAGGTACTGACATAATAGACCCTTGTGCCAAAGGGTGTCAGTTAGAATTTGTCATTGTCCTATGATGAGAGTGTGTGACAGGGCAAATCCATCTCTGGTAAGAGCCAGTGAAACGGTGACGTCCCTGAGAGGCATATCCTGCACTTAAATGTTTGTTGCTCAGATACGATAAATGACATCATTGAATAGCAGTCATATCTGCTTATTGTATTGGTATCACACAAGTGCCTCAGAAAGTCAAAAGGTTTTAAACTGCCACGTGTAATGATTTCAAGACACAAAGGCCATATGTTGCAATGACCAAAAAAAGAGGAAATAAGAGGATAAGCATTCACATTTCCAAACTGTTTTCAGGCTTTTACAGGTTTGGAGAATTAACACGGCTCTAGCCCAAGGCTAGAGAAGCACGGTTAGCAGAAACACAGCTGGTAATACGAGCTGTCATAATCTATACTGCTCCTGTGTCAGACATACACACACACTCACCAGAACACACAGGCCTGTAGCCCTGCAGCTAACACCATGTACTACACTTAACAGTGGAGTCAGGGGTTGAGTAAAAGCGAGAACGAGAGAGAGATTTATAATTTCTGCTGTCTATCCTACAAGTATTGCTATTGCTAGCAACAGTTTATGTTTAAAGATCGGGTAACATACTATTTCCTGCATTCTGACTTCTTTACACTGTTAAATGTGCTGGCTTCTCATGCTTAACGTGGTCAACTTGTTGAAAAACGAGTTGGACATATGACGTAGTATTTCTGTGCTTGATGCACTCCCCCAGCACTCCAACTTGTTTCAGAAAGCTTGTTTTTTAAGTCTGAATCCCTGTTTCGTAACAGGTATCCTATTCCTTTTATTCTCCTTGAAAAGCATGCCCAAGGCAAGGCGAAAGAATTAGCCAGCCCACAAGCCAACCAATGAGCGATAGGAAGACCCGCCTATCAAGATTGGCTGCGCTGTGGGGCTGCATCTTGTTAATCTTGCGATAGTGAGAGAAGTTGAGGTGTGTTTGTGTGTTCACAGCATTTGAGTGATGGATGTTGTATAAACGGTTGAAATAATGCTGGATCTGGAGATCCGGACATTAACTCCTAGCAGGTAAATCAAACTAAGTCACATGTCTGTGTTTTGTTGGCTATCGGTGGGTACGTACATAATGTAAAAAACACGAAGGGATTATTGCGATGATGTACTGTGTGCTCATGCTTTAGTTCCTCCAGCAGCTCATCTTTTTCCAGAAATAATCGTACAGCTGTATCTCTCATTTATAAATTTGATCTACTTACTAAATACTACATATGCAATACTACTGTATAGGTACTCAAGGTTAATAGGAAATTGGCAGAAACTGCATGCGTTACCCGATCGTTAAATGCTGACCTAGTGTGTGCCTGTAACTGTACAGATGAGTGTCGGGATTGTGTTTATTTACAAAAATTTAATGCGATTTAAATTAGCACAGCAAACAATCCTGTTGTGAATGTGAATCTTTGTCTCGTAGTAACACGTCAGCATACTTGAAACAAGATCTTGAAACAAGACAGTTGTAGAGTAAGTTACTCCACCCAAAAAGCAGAAGTTGTTCAAAACCTTTATAAATGTCTTTTGTTCTGATAAACACAAAGAAAGATAGTTGGAAGAATGTTGGCAACTGACGGATCTGGGACATCATTGACTACCATGGGTATTTTTGTTCTGAAGTTAAACAACCAGTTCTAAGGCAGCATATTTTTTTTCCACTACATGGTAGTCAGTGGTTCCTCAGAAATGTCAGCTAGAAATATTTTTCCAAATATCTTTCTTTGTGTTAAAAGAACAACAAAATGTATACAGGTTTGGAACAAAGAGTGAATAGTGTGAACTATCCCTTCGAGTGTATTTTGTCTCGTTGCATTGGAAGATTTAAGCATAATCATCAAGTGGGAATACATTTTGCCAGTGAAACAATAGAAAACATATTCAATTTTAAGATAGGTTTTTTGAAAACAAGTATGTAAACTTGTATAATCTTGAAGGATATTTATTTGTTTTCACTGGACACATGACAAAGACACTGATTAAGAATACGATTTTCCAGATGGTCATTTAAAGTTAGTGGCCTTAACGTTCAACATTGTCACACTCAACATTAGACATTTTTGAAATGTAAAATTGCAACTCAAAAAGCACAAAAATGCTCAGTTGTTCACACTGACGTTTCATAGTTTGAATACATTTTATTTCTCATTATAAGTACAGTTCAGTAGTTACAAAACAAAGCATCTGCCATGAGGATACAGCAACCAAATGAAAGTCATACAGTCCACAAGACAGCTCAGACGTGTGGAATGCTCATATATTAGTCCAAAAGGATTGAAAGAGCGATAGAGGCTTATTCATACTACACAGAGGAGGGAGCCAGAGGTGTGCTCATCTAGAACCAGTGTATATAGGGATTGGTCTCCTATCACTGACCCTCCCTGTCATATTCCTTTACCTTACAAAGCCTGTACTAGTTTTTCGTAAACTAGTTCACTAAACAGTTTCAACTTTGAGACTTTTTCTTTTAAAGTGTAGCATATACAAAAGGATGTAAACTAGAACGGAGACTGAAAACGGATTCATTTTTCAGATGTTTGTTTTGCAAAGAGGACGACTAAAGAATAGATTTTAATATTTGAATAGAACAGATTGGACTTGACTGTATCGCCACATGGAATCCATACACAATGACTTATGGGAAAGTTCATTGAATTAATTCTCAAAGCAACAGAGATGACCATCATAGGATGAGATTGTTTGAACTACACAGACCAAATTAGCAGAGTTCACAAAAAAAGAATAGAGAGAATATCATTTCACAATGTCAAGGGACTCACAAAAAAACACGCACGCACACGCACCTTCATTTTCCATTAGCAATCTGTGTACTGTATAGACTGGTTTTTCATTTACTATCACAGTGGAAAATACTTCAGGGGAAACTAAAAGTTTGTATTTGCTTGCATGAGGCATGGATATATATATACTGTATGGATTTACTGTATATGCTTGCAGCAACAGAAGAAGATTGTCGATCTTTCTTTTTTCTTTTCTTTTAATGTTATTTGTATTTTACAGAGGTGAAAGGCAAAACTTACAGTACTAGAGAAGAAAATTTCCAATCTAATACCTACACTCTAAAACAGCTAGCTTTGTAAATGCAATAACGCGTGACTGTATCTATGGCTAGACAATATTTGTTTCTTGTTTGCATGTTTGTTTTTCTTTTCTTTTTTTCTTTTTCATTAATAATTGAAGACATCAAACCATTTCAGTAGTCCGTAACACTTTGCAACACTGATTGGTGGCAGTATTTTACAAACACAATCTCATAACCAGAGTACTTGAAGTGAGCGAGACTGAGATCAAAGCGTGTAGGGTTAGGGTCTCGATTCTGTTTGATTTCTGCAGGCTGTACTTGTGCAGTCTCCTTGGCTCTTGTCGTTTCATCAGACACGCTCGGTGTAAACTCGTTCTTCCTGTCACCTCAGCTGGTTCCGTCTCTGCTACGGTGCTCTTTTTCAGAAGTTCAGCTGCGAACGTCTGCACGCCAAAAACATCAGGAGAACAAAACACGGACGCATATTGTGAATTCGGTTTTCAAGGGATAAAGCCATAGCCACAGTAAACTTAGCTTCCCTTTTTGGGTTTTTACTGAGGGACACTTTTTCATTTTTTTTTACATACTGGATTGTCATTCATCCGTGCTGACGTCCAGGCACTGACTGCTGAGTGTGTGCGGGAAGAACAAGAGAGTTTTTAATAAGAGTGTGCTTGGTCTCCAGACGTGTGGTAGGTTGGTCCAAAAGCCCTGGCAGAACGGTTTAGGGAGTCTCAGAGAAATAACATTGGTCAAGTTTCAAACACTGATAGAGCTCCATTTTATATTTTGTCCAAGAGGGTCTGTTCAGTTTCTCCGTCTCTTAGTGGGCAACTGCGTCTGGCCGCCATCTTGGTTCAAGGAATGTGTTGCTCTGAGGGACAATCACTAAAAAGTTTCCTCACTAAGTCAAAAAAGCATTTAAAAACACAAGGTATTTATCAGCTACACAAGGGAGGATTCAAGACACATAAAACACAGGAAGCAAAAATCGTTTTTTTTCCTCGTTTCCAGCTCACTACACATCGACAGATTTTCTTCACTTCATCCAGCGAAACGCTTGTGTAGGAAACCAACCGTGCTGTCCATATTTTCACCATCTATTTTATTAGCATTTTTTTCTCTCTTCAAGTCTTTAACGTTAAATAATGCATTTGATAACATAATGTCCTTCATCATCATTGTCCTCTTCCTCTTTTGTCCGTCACCTGCTCTTGGTCGCTCAGTCCGGTAGTGGGGTGATGTTAGTTTCTGATTAGTCCTGCATCTCTGTGTCAGTTAGGCTATGTTCAGGGGTAAGAGCAGAGCCAAACCTTCGGGAAGCCTCTTCCTCCGCCCACAGATGAACTACGGTTAAGAGAACAAACGCAGATTAACACCACTGCCTGTGTGTGCCCGCCCTCCTGCTCTCTCTCTCACACAAATGTTCAGAAATACATACAGTTTCTGAACGACAGAAATAATGACAATAAAAAGTACTGCAAAAAAAACCAAATCATATGAATCTTTTTTTCTAACATAAATATATTTTTCTAATATTTTAGTAGCAACACTTCATGAGCTGTGAAATGTATAGAATTTAGGATAAATCTTTTTTTTTGCTTTTTTACATAAAACGTTTAAATAAATACATATAGTTTTAAATGTTGCTGGCAATTTAGTTGTAAACACTTTTTATTGAATGCATTTAAATGATATATTTAATTTATATTTTATATTGATTGTGTTCATACAAAATTGCCCCATATATATGCTCATATAACTACTTAACTACTTTACTTCATTTTAAGTCATTTTCTAGTGTAAAGCTATCATATAAAATATAAATAATATCAATACAGTACATCATAAAGTTAAAAAAAATCTTATAAAAAACAAGGATCAAATAATAGATAAATAATTAAACAAATCTTGTTAATTAAAGACATTTGTTTACGGTTCAAAGAAGAACATGACAGTGGATAAGGATCTTTTTTTTTTTTTTTTTTGCAGTTTCTATTGTTTCATTGCATTAAGTGTTACCAAAATGTGCATCTTTTGATTTAATAAAAAAACAGGTTTAGGTTTATGATAAGCTAACAATGATTTAAAACACACACACACACGCACACTTTTGTATTTGATAACTCAATAAGAATTTCAAAGCAACAGTTATTATGAAGAATATGAGGTTGAATATGAGGCGAGGCATTTAAAAAGAAATAAATGATTGCACTGAAGACGATAACGCCTCCATGAGGATGTGTGTGTGTTTTTAAATAGTACCTATTAACTTTATGAATTCAGATGTACATTTAACCTTCAATGACACAATGGAACACAAATCTTGAGAATTATTAGATAAAACATTAGATATGGGAGGAGGGTAATTTAAACACTTTCATACTTCTTCCACTTCTAATATCGAGATATAAATATATAAAGCTTTCTAATATCAAGACAATAACTCTAGGAACATCTCACTTGTGCAATTACTGCTGAAGTTTGAATCCGGTGAAAATGCTTACTGCTTTTGTTCTATTTATGCGCTATCGCCGTTTCAACTAAATAATATAAATGTTGTTTAATTCCCTCTACATCCCCTAAGAAAATTATTTGGCAATAAAATCTACAGAGTGCATTTCCAAGTCGTGTTCTTTTAAAGTGCCTCTATGAAAATGACAAAATGAAATTAAAACATGCATTTGTTTGAGCGTGCTCTCGCAAGAGATGTTGTGGAAATGAAACGAGGAGTCAGTTCACCACTAATAACTGAATAAAACATTGTCATTTAGATTTGCCAGAGAGCAATAATGCTAACGCCTACTCGCTTTGCGTTATGCGCGCAATTTCGAGATGCGCTTTTTCAAACAGACGCATATCAGGCCCTTCTGAAAGCGCTGATAGAGATTAGGACAAAGAATTAACCCACTTTTGCCTACTCACAAAGAGGATGCTCACTAACAAATATTTACTTTAGTGAGAAATGACACTATGTAATTCTGAAAATAATTTTTATAATTTTTTTATTTTTATTTTATTTTACAAATTGTAAGGAAAAAGAGGGAAATGTAATAAAAAAAAGCATCGGACTTGATCTGGATAAGAAAAGCGCAGCCGTTTTTGTACACACGATTTAAACTGGAAGCTGCTCTTCACATACTTTGTCCAGGAGATGGCAGTATAAGCCCCCAAATTACTCATCCGCCCAAACTCACTTTGAGAATAGGATCATGTTTCTCAATGTCATTTTCCTTTAACCTGCTGATGTTTCATGTTAATCCACAGATGAAGTGGTTGTTATTTATCAAATATGAAGTGATTGGCAGTGTTTTTAAGAATACGCCGCAGTCGTGGCTCTACAGCTGTCTGCTTGCATTTCCGGTGTCCGTGAGGAAATTAAGATAATCATAAGCAAAATGATAATAAATTATGTTCTCAAGTTTTAAAAACGGCTGGTCTCCCAGGGGCCTGTGCTCTCCGTGACTTCCTCTTAAAGAAAGTTTTGGTAATGAGTTACAGATTCCGCCCCATATTTGGTTTTCACTCTTCATTAACTAAGCCACCTGGAATGTTATTATTTAAGGATGCCATTTCTTTTCCCCAAACAACTGCCACTGCGATCTGGAGACTAACACACAAACTTTATGATCCTCACAACTTTTTCCTCATCTCTGTTCAATATCGCATTCTCTCTTTGAATGTGTGGAGTGATTGTTTAATTATTTTGTCATTCTCGAAATCATCAACTCAAGCCCGTCAAATGATGTTGTTAACAGTCTGTTTTCTCTTTCTCTCCTCATGTCAGTTTAAATCATGTTTGTTTGTTTGCCCGAGCATTTGTATTCCTCTATATAACTTCGGAACAAAAAAATATATATTATTTTTGATTGAACGTCATTATTATTTATGAGGACACAATCCAAGAACCAAATTTTTATGCTGTAATAGAGCTGAAACACATAGAAAAAATGTGTGTCGCGCCCTCTACTGTTCGAGTCTGATAATACACTCACTGTAAGACAAGAGAGGGGCCCTGGAAAGTAATACAAGACATATGGTAAGAGGACACATAGCTCCAGGATCCATCTTATGTTAATACATGTGTCATGCTTAACAGAATGGCTAAATGAAAAGGCAGACAGAACAAAAGCTCGGCACAAGGCTGGGAGCAAGCTCAGTTAACAGGGGCCGGCACACTCGGGGAAAAGCGAAGCTGTCTGGAGTCAAGGTTCTGACATTTCCAAACTGCTGCTTATTATTCCCCGACCACAAGTTATGGCAGAGAGCAGCCCCTTCTCAAAAAAAATAAAAAAACAGTACCACTTTATACCCCGGCCTCCCTCAGGTATTCTATTTTTACCATGAAATCTACTTAGCGTGTATTTGTGTTTCAAAGGGCTATTCGTTTTAGGTTTCTCTTTAAATCAGGGGTCACCAAATTGGAGGAAAATGTGAGGATATGAATTGCTTAACTTTTGAAAACATGTTTAAGCAATCAGATAAAGCATCAGAACATACATTATGGAAATGACTAGGGAACATTTATTTAGCACATGGTCTCCGGCTGGTTTCTTTTGATATTTTTACCACATTATGTAGTTCCTAAGTGGTTTGTCTATTCGTTATATCCCCCGTTTAAAGACAGACTTCAGATGTTTTGGATAGTCTCAAAGTCTGCTTTTTGGTATGAATGAAGTGTAGATATAAGTGATGTGGTTCACCATCTCCTCCTAAACACAACACACTCTGCCACGGAGTGTGGCTTTGTTCTCTCCCAGGCATCCGGTGCTGCTGGAAAATAGTTGTTTTTGGCAAAGGTAGACCTCATTGTACAGCCCAGTATTTATAAATATGTAAATACGAGTCAGTGTGCGAACACACACCCAAACGCACATATAAGCGGACTGAACGCAAGGAAGTGCACCCAAATCATATTTTTAGAAGGTTTTAATGAATACAGGATGTTTATGAATAACCATTTGTAGCGATTCACAAAGACTAGAAGAATCCTTGCGCACACCCCCCCCCCCTTCTTGCCCTCAAAACGTAAAAGAAACCCAATGTTTCTGCAGGAAACAGCAGAATTGAATGTTTGGTGGTTGTGTGGGTTCAGATTGCCTTTAGATAAGCATACGGTTGTAAGGAACAAAAAAATCATGCGGCACACTTCATATTCCTGTCCTTTTTATGATACAGTGACTGTGTTGCGCTTAGAAACGAGGATCGCGAAGATAAAACAAACAGTGTGTATTTGTTATTCTGAGGCACCTGCCTCAGTTGACAGAGGTTTCGACAAAACCGAATCTGAATTATGATAGAAAAACAGTTTGTCTCGCGCGTCTCACCCTGAACGAGAGCAACCCGCAGTGATCCGAAGCGCTGTATACATCCAGATGCAAAGCGGACAGAATCGGGTCTGACATCAAGAAGAGGAAATGAGAAGCTCTCGATTCAAACTGGTCTTGTAGAGAAAGCGAGGGCTCGAATGAGGATATGTCTTGCTCCCTGACTCATTCTATTTCTGGGGCAGAGATTCTCACTCCGATACTACCTCCACTGAGCAATTTAAAGCCAAACACTGATGTTGCAATCTGTCTTCTGTGCCTGATAGCGCTTTTCTCCCTCTCTAACCCAAATTACTTTCTTTTCATATCTAATTATATTTGCTAATGATCTTATAAGGGGATAATGGAATGTGCTTGATCTATTACCTTTTTTTGCAATACATAAATACAATACAAATGGCTATGCAGCACTTTGAATTTTTCCATCAGCCGTTTCAACCAAGCCAAGGAGAAGCTATTTAAGCAATATCTAAAATTTTGCACTATTACAATAAAAATCTCTTTGCTCGCTCGGATGTTTCAAAGCTACTTAAAGAAAAAGAGAGAGAGAGAGAGAGAGAGAGAGAGAGGAATAGCTCGGGTGCTATGGATTCAAAGAGACAATTTGTTTGACTAGCAGGAAAGAAATGTGCTCTTTTCATGCAGCACACATTACTAATGTCTATTCACTTGTGTGCTCATTCACTGGCAGGTTGTGAGGGTGAGACCCTCAGGCCACGACCTCCACCCCGGCACGTGAGCCAGTGAGAACAGACAAACACAAGCTGAGTCGCTAAATAAATGACGAGACATGTTTTTAAAGCAGACACAAGTGTGTCCGCCCAATCAGGACGTTACAGATAAATCCTTTTCCGTCTCAGATTTCTTGCTATATTTCTTCTCGGAGATCTTTCAATCTCTCCCGAGGTCATCTTCGTCTTTATCTCTGTTTCTGCGTGCTATTGTTATGAATATTTCCCGTGCCCCTCTGCCAAGCCCCGCCCTGGTCTCCTCTCTAAGCCTCTCCCCATTCTTCAATCGCTGTTTTCCCAAAGGCCCGGCGATGGCCACGGCATGACAGCCGCACTAAACCCCCCGCATTAATGGAAGGAAATGGCATTCGATCTCCATTTGATCTCCTAATCATTTCTGCTGAAATGATAATTAGTGCCCTCAGAATCCTCTCACTGTGAGAGGACACTGTAAAATAAAACACAGATCTTTTAGCAGAAATGACACTTCACTCAACAACCTATAGTATGCGGTCGCATTTCTCTCATACGTATATTTATCCCTAAATGCGCATGGAGCGGGGCACACACTAACAGGCCCTGTCCTCTGGCGACTGCAGTCTGTGATTCTTTTCAACTGACATAATCCTGATTGATTCGTTCAGCAGATAAAAACTCAGTCCACTTGTGCCCTGTACTGCTGGAACATAATACCACTCTTTATTCTGCAACAATGTAACATAATGGCATTGGAATGTGCGGAGGAAAAAATCTTAAGGGCTGCGTCTTAAATGACTGTGACACTCTGCGGTTCAGGCACAAGCTGTGGTCTAATGTAAAAGAAGGAGAGGAGGAACGAGAGAGGGAGAAAAGGAAAAGAGAAGAGAAAAATCATTATGAACAGATTACCAGAGTGCCCTGCTAACAAGGTCGAGGCAGGGCCGCTGGTAAAAGTTGACATTGTCTGTTTCTCTTAAATGCGTGCGTTTCAGATTCTCCCTGATGAGATTTGGGATGCTGCGGATACTTCCCATCCTATCTCCCCCCTCCTTTTTTATTTTGAAAAAGAACCTTTTGTTTGACAACAGGAAGACATAAGGTCATTTTTGGTTCATTAGGACTACTTGAGAATAAATCATGCATTTTATTTTGCAGGACTCGACACAATAGCAGTCCACTCACTCGTATACACCAAGTCACACACAAACACACACAGATGATCATGAAGTTAGATGGAGCAAATTTTATTGCTCTAAAGTTGACATTTTTGGGCGTATTTTGAGATATTGTTGAGATCTGAAAACCTGTGACAGACAACCTGAGCTCTGCATGAACTGAGGGGGAAAAAATCTGGAAAGCAAAAGATCGATTTTGATCCATTTGCATTTCATCTAATCGTATTGCGGTCTAAGAGAAACATTCAAAATATCAAAGAGGTTTCCTGTGTTTTTTCTTTCCTTAGCAGTGTTCCACGTTCCAAGTGAAATGCTTTGTTTCTTTTGCTTCTTACGTAACGTGCAAAAAATGATAATGACTCCAACAAAACAAACAGACTATTTTACAAAAGCTAAAGAAATATAAAAAGTTGAGCTCATCCCAAAACGTCCAGACGCAACCTCATTCATAAACACTAAGCATCAGAGATGTTCCTCTTGGATCTGAGGAGCGTTGCTTGTGTTCAGCAAGACTGTCTCCCTGTGTCTCGCGTATGTGTTGTATTAATTGTGAGCCCTAATCTAGAAGAGTCGGGGCTCCCCAGAGCTAACGCTGCTATTATTCGCACAAGCATCGCGCACCGTGCCGCTCTCGCTTACTAATTTTGTGTAGCGTCGCAGCCTTCAGCAGAGGGAATGTGGCACCGAACACCGTGTCTTAGTCAGTAAGACGGCTCTAGACGATGTCCCTTTAGTGCCACGCTGTCAGTCACTTTATATGTTGTGAAACACAGAGAACGAAAAGAGAAAAGACGAGAGCGAGCGAGAGAGAGCACGCAGAAACAGAAGAATTCCTTTTATCCTGCTCGGCGGGACCTGTCATTGCCACCTTCTCTCCGGTTCCCCTCAGCAGTCCCAACACAGCAGTTATCAGAGGGAACCTGACATCCACACACCGCGTTTTCCAGGGGGGAAGGAAATCATGAGAGCGGTCCCACACAAGCGAGGAGCTAGTACATACTCTCCTTAGATCAAGCAACAGTCTATCGTAAGAGAAGAAAGGGAGAACTAGAGGGAGAGATTTGGATGTTTTAAGTGGGAATGTAGGCTGACAGACTTTTGCTGGTTGTGACATGTGATAGAAACTAGGTTTGTTCGTTTTCGAGTTTGGACTGAGATGAGAGAGTGTGTGTCACAGCTTAAGCGATGATAGTTCTGTCTTAACAGCCCTTTATTCTCGCGCACAGATCTGAATTGTGACTCCAGGCACCTCCGGAGTCGGTGGCGTTTCTATTTTCTCCACATTTCGTTTGTTTTTGATAAAGAGAAAGGAAGTGATTCCTGATTCCATTCATGATACACACACACACGCGTACATCTACGTGCTCACATTTCACGGATTGCAGTGCGGGAAAATCGCGAGCACCTGGCTGAGTTTTTTTTTTGTGATATGATTTTGCCTGCTTCCCCACTGGTCTCTGATGATTCAACAGTTCCTGCTCTAACATCTGCTACTTACTCTTACTGGGTCTCAATTAAGACAGCAGTATTTATGAATCTGCTCTTATTTACATTTCAATTTTTCCGCATATGTGAGGAAACGCCGGCCAAAACAGCCCCTCGCTCCACGCAGATGTTTCTTCAGAGTGGCCAAGAGGTTAGCGCTGGGTTTGAGAACATTACACCGCACGTTAAAGCGAATGAGATTTAGGACGACAAGATTTGCAGCTTCATTGTCAGATGGATGAGAACTCCAGCTCTCAGGTGATTGTAAAATATGGCAATTTGATTGTGGGAATGTGGAACTGGTGAAAGATGTTTCCCATGTTTAAAAAAAGGTGGACTTAGAAACCGCTTCACCTTTGTGCGTGAAGGGGGAGCTGTATTAGACTGCTTCAGACAGGATATTGATTTATCCTGTTTCCTATGCATTGTAAAAAAATGGCAAACTCACACGTTGCTACATACAGACACGGATACATGTTTTCCCCATTTGGCAATCTCAATTGTTTCCAGATATACAAAATGCGTATCTATATGGTCAATCAGAGTTATGTCTGCCAAAGAATATGACCACGCAGGGTAATATTGATTTTGCATGAGACTGCAGATCTGACAGTACAAAGACAATACAAATCGTAGCATACAGAATAATAAATCCATAGCTTTGCTTGTCTAGGTCCTGTGGATTCTCTTTGAAGCACTTTACTCTATTCATAGGTCTTGTATGGACCTTCTTAATCCCGATTTAGGCCGCAGGCATCTGCACCCTGGATTCAAAAGCTTTGTTGCTTTCATTTAGTGTTTTTTTTTACATTTGATGGAAAACGGACACATGTACAATTCACCCACACATTACTAAGTGCTAAAATATTTGAATATAATCTTTCTATTTAAAAAAAGCAAAATAACAAAAAGTGTGTTGGTTTAGACAGACCACTCGTATCTCTAATAAACATTAATGTATTTCCATTACACACACACAAGTGCCTAATCATGCCAACCTAATGATGCCATTAGAAGAAACAAACAAGAGTGACATCATAATGACATAAAAGCCAGTTATTGTTCCTTCTAATAGACAGACAATCATGGGAATTCGATGGGAAAAATACACCTGAGATCTGCAGAACTTCATAAACACGGTGACAAAATATGAGTTTGAGAAACTGTTCGAAATTCAGTGTTGTGCACACACCAAAATTGGAGCCTTTGTTCACCTTTTATTTATTTACTAGCAAAAGTAAAGCACTGTTGAATATGAAACATCAAACTATTTACGTGCAGTGTAAACACTTAAGGCAAGGCTTTTTAGTTTTTGACACAACCTGTAAACAACAGAACATCAAACGTCCTTACTAAACACTAAGCATGAGTTGGCAGATATGAAAGCACTTTCCCATGAAAACAAGTGTTGCTCTACAGTATTTAGAGACAATACCAGGGAAAAAAGCATTAATTTCATTGTTAGAAATCCTCTTTGCACTCTTTAAAGACCTCCTCTGTTTAGATATAATCATTTCATCAATTATAAATGCTTTTTAGTCTATTTTCAACCTAAACAGCAGCTTCCACGGGCAGTTAAGGAACAGTAAGTCTCTCAAATGTGTTATTAATAATTCATGTGAGAATGCTGTTCATGAAGTTAGGGAGGCAGGTCTAATAAGCATGGACAGCGTCTAATACGCCGTGTGCTGGACAAAGCGCTTTTGAGAATCATTACTTTGTGTGCTTGTCTAATTGAGACTTCATAAATTACCCAGTAGGCCTCGACTGGATGCAGATTGCTCTCTGCCTTCGCTGGAACGAAACACGGCACGCTTTCTCAAGAGCCAAATCATTTTTCGTGCACATAAAGGCGGGCAAGTGAAAACAGCGGCGGCAAATATGTAAACAAAAATAATAAAACTATATCAAGTAATATAAACCGAAACGGGGCTACATTCTGTTTTAAATTCCACTACAATCGCAACAATTATCCGGTTTTCCTCACTTTTCCCTGCTCCCATTGTTTTTGGCAGGCAGATCCATAACATTCTTTTTGTTCCACTTTGGTCTCCTCCTTTTTCCCAAGCCTGAGAAACTTCAGACATGAGAACCATTAGCCTCCTCTAATATAAAACCAGTGAAATTTACCTAGGATTATAAGTCATTGACAAATAACCTCGCTGATAGATGCGAACTAGATTTTGTTCAAAGCACTCTGACAGCCTCAAAAGAGATTAGTGGAGTTCTTATCAGGTCAGGGGTGTCACCGGGGAAATGTGTTTAAAGTCACATTGATTTATTGAAAGATTTTCCAATAAGAAGACTTCTCTCTGCTCTCAGACGTGTGTGTGAGAGTGATGGTCTTTCGCTCAGTTATTGTGAACTCTGCTGCAATACAAAAGGCACAAAAAGTTGAAAACAATCGTCAAGAGCAACATGCAGCTCCTAAGTAAACACAAGAGACCTTTGAAGGCTGGGTAAAACTATACTGTGTTTCCTTCTCTATCTTTTTCCCTTTCCCATCGTCTAGCACGTGCTTTTCGTCCCGAAGAAATTGCAACAGATGACCGAAATACACAAGAACATTCGCACGCACACACTTACATGCTGACAAGCAAGCATAATAAGATCCTTTGTTCCTCGAGGCATTCATTTGACACTATTACCTTCTTAAGAGTAATTATGAATCTTTTCAGAAAGCTGGATTGTGGGAACCGTTGGGTTTGGCCCTGGACCCACCCACTCCTAGCAACTGGATGAGAGAGAGGACTCAGAATATCACTCCGCACCCCTGTCACAGAAATGTCATTACTTCTCTATCTCTCTTTCTCCCACCGTCTTTCACGACCCTCTCCCCCCACCCCCTTCCCTCAGCCATCTCTCGTTCTCTCACACTCCTGCTGCTTCGTTTGATCTCTGAGGTCCGCTGGAACCCTGGAAAGCTACTCCAGCATTCGTAGTCCGTCAGAATCCTGTGGAGAACCTTCTGGATGAGTCGGTGTGTCCAGGCTGCAACCCTTCCTGCTGACACGGCTCACTCCGCCACTCAATCTGTCAGAGACTTAACCTTAACAGCACAACACAATCTCCGATAAAAGACAACGCTACCCCAAATCAACATTCATTTTATGGTTTCTCTTATTAAACGCATCACAAAACACTTTCAGGGCAGCAATTCTTGAGTAGACGGATAAAATAGGCTCCAAAACAAAAACAAGACTAGAATTAATTTCTGCAGTCTGTGTTTGGTTTTTTTTGCCTGCTTCTCATGGGGCGACACCACTACATCACATCAAAAATAATGAGTCCTTTATTTATAAAAAAATATAAATTTGATGTTTTTGTTGAATTCTCTTAAATGTAGTTGGAAATTTGATATGAACGTATTTGCAGCTCATATTTTTAGGTCATATTTTATCTAATCATATCACACAAAAATGAAATAATAAAGAAAAAAATAATAGCACATACAGTTTTAACAGGAGCTATTTTGTTTTTATGGTCATCCTGGAGATTACATTACCAACCCGAAAAAAGTCTAAAATAATTTATAAAATGTAGATGAAGGACTTTTAGATGAATACTTGCAAAAAAGTTTTCATAAATAAGAGAACAACATGAAAACTTATAAACAAGGTTTGATAACCTAAACATTTTATAGTAGTTTTTCAGTTTTTCTGTAATTAAAATTGTATTAATATTATATTAATTTATATATTTATAAACATAGACACTTATAAATATACAAATATTTTATATTTATAAATGTACATAATTTTTGTATTATAATACAATATTTATGTAATATATAATATTTTATGTTTAAGTATTGAGTTTTAGTTTGTTGACAGCAAGTTTTAGTCAGTGAGTTATAGTGTTATGACATCATTTCAATTTAAAACCAAGTAAAATAAATCAAGTGAATGAGCACATAAACTAAAGAAAATATTAGGGATGTCTCTTATTTATTTAAAAAATATTTTTAAGAAAAAATAGCATGTGATAGGATATGATTTGACCTATGTCTCAAAGTTCGGTCTAGGGATACTTAATTCACATTTGCTCTCCATTAAAAGATAAAGACATAAAACATGTACTAAACAGGTCACTGTCAGCTTATGATACTTAACACTGCACAGCTTCAGATAACACGTCGATGAACAGAGCAAAGAACCTGAGACGTCTTGAGAACTCAAAGACAAGTGTTTGTTTGTATCTTTATCAAGTCAGAAATCAAAGCCTTGTCCCGGTTACGTGTGGAACCATGGTCTAAACTCTCTTTACTGTACATCACTGCCTGATCTACAGTCACAATCAAGACACCGTGTCTCCACAGTAATAGCTATTTTCAAAACTACTATAGTAGTTGAAAACAGGAGAGGGGTAATGTTTTATGTTATCTCTAAGTCTCCCGTTTGTTTTCGAAGCCATTCACTAACCAAAGCTCACAGATGACAGGAAATGGCAGCGTTTGTTCCGATTTCGACCCCTCTCCCCATCACAACGCCAAAGAACGTGGGAGGGGGACCACAATACACAATGATCTCTTGTTCAGATGAAAATGCTTTGTGCATTCATCTATAACTGCCCACCATGCAAAGATAACCAGCCAGTCTGACGATCAATAAATAAATAGCAGACGGCAAAAAAAAAACGACAGAAAGAGGAGAAACTAATGACACAAAGGCAGACAGAGAGATGGAGGGTTTGATGTCCTCTATTTGTCTTGTTTTAATAGCTGAAAATGATAAACAATAACAAACGATAATGCTGGATGCATGTGTTTATAAACACTGTAAATAATGTTTTGTCAGGTAACCTAAAAAATGTGCTTCATGTGGGAACATCTAAATGAACTGTGGAAGGCACAAATCACTCTATACTGTGCTAGCCCTTTATTCAAACAATAATTCAGCGGTTGCTGATATTAAGTCTATCAACAGACATTGAACATTATTTTCTCATGTTTGCATTGTACCAGAGATCTTAGGAGCGAATGCAAACGCGTGAGAAGTGAATGCCAGAGCTGTATAAAATGCAGCGATAGAAAGTGGGGTTCGCAGTGGGGTTATCACATCGAGTCAGCTCTGGGAGCCACACGGCTGTCTGTGGGTCGACACACGCACGAATGGCGTTTACGTACGGCTGTATATCAAAGAGCAAACAGCAGCTCATTGCCTCAAAGTCTGCCGGCCTAGAGAGGGGATCAAACGCTGTGTTTGGGTGAACCCACAGTGTCAAGCACAACAGGGGCTGTAAGGAGGGCCATCCTCTGTCTTTCTTTGCTCTCTCACCCTCTCTCTTTTACAAAGAGCCGTGGCTATGTGTGTCAGTCACACCGCGCTATGAGTGCCAATATCTAATTGCTCCGATGGCTGAAACGTAAAGACAAACGAGCAGAAAGGGGCAAAAGGAGCGGAATGACATTCGAGTGAGCCACATGGATGAAAAAGAGCCATTATAAATCTATTACGTCTCTTTCAGCATTGAGACACGGATGAAGTCCAACTATTACTCACCCTGCACATGCTGTAAAAAACAAATCTAGTTCTGATATACAAAACCGCTTTGTTCTTGATGAAGATAAACAGTCAGGGTATGTTTGTTTTCGTTATATAAAGTCCGGATAGCACAACCTTACCAAAATAACACGTCAAAAATAATCAAACGGCATAAAAAAAGCACAAAGCCATTTTAAACAGTGTGTCAGTACTGGACAAATGACTCTGTGGCGACACCCACCACCCGCCTTCATACACAGGAAGACAAATATTGAACAGAACTCCACACGCATCAAACAACAACACCGTGGGGCAGGGCCGAGCGAGCCTGTGTATCGTCTGTAATCTGAAATGTCCAAATTTTGTAAATGAGGTCCAGAGCTGTCGACCACATCAAACTACAGTTTCTGTGCTTTCCTTACATCTGTTTATGGTCAAATGGTACTTTTAGTCAAATGTAATTGCTTAATGTGTTCGATCTTAAAAATATGTGTAAAAATATTAGTATAATTATACAAGATCAGCCTATATTATCCAGTAGTTAAGCACTTATTTTCAATGCTGACCACTGACCAAATACGTCCCCGCACTGTGGCTTTAGTCAGTTTTGGTCAATGACCTGTAGGGGGAGCTGCTCTTTTATGTGTTGGGGGCGTATTTGTGTAAGACAATAAAAACATTAATTTGCCCTGAAATCATTCCTGACGTAAATGTAAAATGGTGCCCATTGGAACCCAGTAATGAAGCATGCGGCATCTCTGCAGCTTCTAATTTGACTAGTTAAATGACTCCATTACGTGTTTAACAGACAGAGGCAAATCATTTCTGGTCAGTTGAGGCTCACTTAGCCGCGTCGCAGGGCTTGGGGAGAAATCGGAAGATAACTGGTCCCAATTCTTCTTTTTTTGCACTCTATACCTACTGCCGCCCCAAAAACAAGCTACGACCTCTAAACAAGCCATGTGTGTTTTCTCGATTTGTGCGTCCCTCTCTCTATCCCCTTCTGTGATGATGTCCGCACGTGTCCACACACATCCCTGTGTTAATTAGGTGTGCATGATCAAAGTCTATATAGTGAAATAAATAGATGCTCATCAGGGAGTGTATTTCCACCAGAAACTACACTTCTGATAGGAATTTATGTAATCATATCGCTTTTAAATGAAGTTGGTGGGGAAATGGTTATTGAATTATTAGTCAACTAAATGAACAAAATTGAGTTAAGATCTCACATTATTGTTATACATAAACATTAATTATTCCATTAGATATCAAAAATCAATACTAAAGAATATTTTTACAGCATCAATATGGATTAATGCTAATTTATAGATGGTTTCTTCAGATGCACATGCATGGCCTGAAACTAACTTCCGGTCTGTGTTTGTTTATCGGTCTGGCTAGTAGCTAAGATATAACTGTTCATATTTAAATCAATTGTTATTAATATTAAGCTTGTTTATATTAATATTTTATTGGATAATAATTGAATTAAACCGTAATTTGTTGAATAGGTTGTGCATGTAACTTTGATGCTTTAAACTGTATAGCCAAGTAATGTTTTTTTACTGGTAACAAAAATAAATATTGGCTAGATACATTTTAACTTGCTACCTAATTTAATTGTTATTTGTTTAGCTTTTTCTCAGAAATAATCTACAGGGACTCCCTTCTTTGCGGATGTGTCCCGGAAGTTGTGTTTGGGCCACAAAAGCGTGCATGTGCTTGTGCAATAACGTTTGTTTATGTTGTTGCTTTGAAAGCATCTATAAATAAACTGTGATATTTTTTATTATTAGTTCATTTGAGCATTTAACGCAATTCAAATTCAAAGTTAAAATATATAATAAGTAGTTATTTCAATTAACACGAATTAAGGCTTTAAAGGTATTGTTTATTAGTTTGTGATAAAACCTATAAAGTTATGTACAACATGCACAATGAGATTAATGTGACCTTTTATTTCAGACACGAGTAGATTGTGAAGTTGTTATTTAAAGAGAGGGTGTGACAATTATAAAACCCACACTGATCACCACCAATTGCTGACATCAACTGACCACACACACACTAATAACGGATTGTCGGTCTTTAAACATACATCACACATACACACACAAACACAGGCACTCTTAAAGGATATAGTGATGATTAGAGCAGGTGCGTATGTGTGAGTCAGAAAGGCCCCATGGCCTCATGGGGTGATTAAGAATGGAAAAAGAGTTATGGGTGGACTGATTCCTAGTGCACTTAGTGCCCTCTTCCACACTGCACGGAGGGGCAGAAACCCAACCCTCTCACATGTGCAGATGCAGGAACGTCTCTGCCGATGGACAGAGAGCCAATCACAATCTGGCATCACTTAGAAGCTGAAGGATTTCATTACATAATCCTGGAGGGGTTGGATATTGATAGATAATAAAGTTTCCCTTTGCTTTTCATTGTTGCTTATATTTTAACTAATTGAATTGAAACGTTTCTTAAATATCACAGACTGAAGTTCGAATCCTGTTAATGTGTCTAAAGGAATCCTGAACATGTTTTGCATGGATTTACACATACACCTTCATACGAAGATCTAAAAACATGTTGCCCTGGAGCACACCTACAGCTGTTCCTGGCCCCTGTGTGTATGCAGGGGTCAAAGCCTCCCACTCTAATGTGATGGGTAATTATACGGTCTGATCTCTCAGACAAAGGATTTAAGAACTAAGAATACTACCCTCTATCTATGTGACACATGTCTGGATTTATTAATAGTCACAACCAGGCCCACACAGAATCTGTGCAGAACGCTGCAGAAAGCTCCACAGATTTCTAGATTTGGAACAACCGTCATTCACAAGTTCTACACGTGTCCTGCCTGTGTCTTATTAAAGATTTATATCAATTGTTTATTTATTATACCCTTTAAGAGTGTAACGCTAATACATTCAACATATTTAGCTATATTCGATTCAATCCAATCCATGTGATTTTAGAGAGTTTCCACAGATTTATGTTAGGAGTGGTCATATGGACAGACCCGGCAGCCTGAGATAATGCTCTCAGATGATGCCACAGTAAGCTGCCTTCAAGACTTCTTGAGGTACATGTAAACCACAATGCTTACTGTCATCACTACAACAAGAACTGTGTAAATGTCTTCATAGAGAAACAGACTCTATCTGCTGAGTGCCACGGTCTCATAGCCAGATGTCAAATGCTGGTAAAATACAACAGGGTGAAGAGCAAAGCACTCGTTATCCCTTTAGCATTTGTGGCTCAACTCTTTGTAGTTAGCATGAGTGAAGGGAAGTGAAGTGGGCTGCTTTTAACCCCCCCCCCAAACACACACAAACACCCTAAGTCTTAACAACACCCCCTCCGCAATGTCTCTTATGTCTGCCCGTCTCCTGATTGTTGATCCTCCAGAAAAGAACGGATCAAATATTCCACTCCAGTCTGTGAGCGGGGCACAGATATGATTGGGGTTGACGGACGGGGCCCCCAGTTTGAAGTCTTTACAGACAGTGCGACTTTGATATCTGTACTCGGCGCATATCACCAAAGACACAGGGAATGAGGGTGAAGGAGTAACTGAGAGAGAGAGAGAGTAAGAAGAAATGAACAAAAGCATCTGTGGAGTGGTCAGGGCCAGCGGCAGCATGTGTCAGAGGCTTTTTGAAGTTTAACCCCCCTTCCTCTCGCTCTTCTCCTCCTCCTCCCATGTATGTCTTTCCCCCACAGGCCCCTCTCTTCCTCACTCTCTCATACTTCCTGCTTTCTGGGAGAGCCCTGTGGCGACACATACAGTATGCACTTACACACCAACAGCCATAACCAACCAATAACAACCCACTAACTCTCATAGGTTTGATAGGACTGCTTCACGTAAAAGTGTACGGCATGGGAAACTATTGTTTGAGCCAGGAGCACACTTCATCGCTCTTTATGTTTAGGTAGGTCTTTATATTGTCTATGACAAAAACACATCATAGTCAACTTGACATGATACTAGTCTGTGAGACACAATGCCATTATTTTTTCTACCTGGAATGCATCAGGTGTCCTGGCTAGCGAGAGAGCAGGAATGGGCAATAGTAGGTGGTGGGAGGTGAAGGCAAAAATTTTATCGAATTCAAGCACTTCCTCATACTGTACATACAGTATTTTACTGTTCTTTGGAAAAAAGGGATAGTTTACCCCAAAATTAAAATTCTTTCATCTTTTACTACCCTCAGTATATGACTTTCTTATGCACAAAAAAGAAGAAGAACAAGACAGACCCCCACTGACCCCCAATTTAGTGGCAGAAAACCATCGAGACATTTCTCAAAATATCTTCTTTTGTGTTGCACAGAAGAAATGAATATACGGGTTGCATAGGTCATGAAGGTGCAATAATGAGAATTGTTCTTTTTGGGTCAACTATCCCTTTAAAGAATTTTCGAATCATAACTAGGGAGGTAAAGTAATCTTGCTAAGCTATCCACTGTGTAAAATAGTCTGCAACACAGCAGAAAACAAAAAACTGTGACTTTATAAATGTTCACACAGCATTAAGCTTCTGTCTTGTAGCGGTCTTAACTAGAAATAAAGCATGCAAAATTGTTCATGTGGGCGAAATCAAATATAATTCGTAGTTATAATCTAGACAAAAAAAAACATTTTAAAGTAAGGACCTTTTTGGTGGTCTGTCTGTTGAAACCGAATCCGCAAGAAAGAAGGGTTCATCTGAAATAAAGGAAAAGACATAAACACGTGCAATCATCATTTTCTCAACTTGTATTTCCGCAGATTCAAAGCGCTGAGCTTTAGCATAAACAGCAGGCAGGAAAAGTGGGTTTTTAAAAACTCTGTCTTCCTGGGATTGAGCGTTTGGAGCAGAGGGATGAAGAAAAGACTAAACAGATGTCACAGCTTGGCGGGAACGAGGGAGTTAAATGGCTTTATTTTTTTCCTCCCTCTTTTTAAATGTCTCACGTATAAACAGATTTTGTTGCTTCTTAAAGTGGGCTCAAAATTAAAGCGTATCGTTTTACACACATATTGCATGCATATTAGTGAGCCCCAGCTGCCCGTGTCCTGTTCTTAAGAGCCATATGATTGAGTTAGGGGCCCGGGTATCAGATAAGATTTAGGCCTGCTCTCCCTGTGTGCTCCCCCTCTGCATTTTACTGCTAAGTTATTAAATGGAGAGAAATGACATTATTTTTCTGAGTGTATGTGTAATTATTGTCACACACCTGTGACTCTTGCCATAGACGAGGAGAGGAGGAGAGGAAGGAAGAGAGGGAGAGTCAAGATGAGGCAGCGAGGAGAGAAATGTCGTTCCGAGCAGCAGGAGTTCAATGGGGGTTTTTTCTTTTAAATGGAGGGTGAGAGAAAAACAGCCAGCTTGTTAATCATGAAGTCTCTGTCATGGGGAGAACACAGATATTCTAACAACTCAAACAGCAGATACTGTATAACTTGAGGGCCCCTGTGCATCATGCATTCGCAACTTAAATTAAATGTCCTTTCATGTTATTTCTTTCAGACAACAACATCCATCTCATTCTATATCCAGTTTGAAGTTTACGGAAAAGTTTCCTCTCTTGTCTGGCAGAAATCTGCCAAACAGGCTTCCTTTCCACATACCACCAACAAACTGTTCTGTGTTGGCAGTTCGAGATGGTGAACAAAACGTCTCATCTACAATTCTGATGCATGCGCCAAGCACACGTTCCTTTCTTTCTTTCTTTCTTGCTCGCTTGCTTTCTTTCACTCGTTCTTTTTTCTGTTTCTTGCGGAGGGGACCACCCTGTGGAAGGCAACATGTGAAATACTGCTCTGAAGACAAAGGAAATTACCTATTAGAGTGGGAGCAATGATCCTCTTTTGCCCAGACTCCAAAAAGTGACTCAGAATGTTGTAATTGTTTACCTTTGACACTGACCGTAATTCTTCTTTCCTCTGCCGTAACAGAATATTTCAGCATCGCTTTTTTTCGAAAGCTCCCTCTCTCTCACTGTCTCGCCCCAACACTGAAATGTCATCAAATCACTCACAACGTATTTCTTTTCAACGCCCACTCTTTGCATCACAGGAGCAAGAGCAAAGTAAGTATAGAAACGACAAGAAAAGCAGCAGATTAGTTGAAGACATCCCTCTCGATGTCCTTGAGCGTCCGGGGCCCTAAAATGTGACCTCCGCTGCTCCATCTCTGACTTGTGCAAATACACTCCGCATCACACAAAGCCTTTTATTATGACACGTCGGAAAGGGCCGTTGATAAAAGCTCAGCGTGTCAGGCGGTTTTACACTGTCAGTCTCGCTTTCCTGTGCTGATCTAAAAGCATGAAAATAGCAGCATTTTTCGGTGTAATGTTTTAATAGAAAACAGATGGCCGCAGATGTAGGGCTGCAGAGAGCTGGGTGACATGTCTTTAATATTTTAGAGTGGTCTTGCTGTAAACGTAGAAGCAGCTGTTTCCTCCCCGTTGTAAATTTGGAGTTTTTAATTTGTGATTGACAGCTATTGGATTTGCTGTAAATTACAAAAATGAATATGGAAGCGATGGAACCGACGGCCAGGAAGGGGGAGAAGGGGGGAGGGAGTCGTCTGATGCCGTTCACGGATGAATAGATTTATATGCACCCAAATGTGATGTATTTACTTTCTTTCTGTCTTTCTCCCTCGCTCACGATTCTGTCAAGACACGTTGCTATCTCGCTATATAGGTTGATATTTAAATGTACATGAATATTAAAATAAAAGCGCGGGCAGAGAGGATGCGGGCGCGGGGGGGGGGGTTGCGGTGGTAACAGAGTTCTATTTCGACGTGTTTGTTTAGCTGCTGTTCGTTTAGTTTTAATGTCAGCTGCGAGTACAGCTCCCTTGACGCTTATGGAAGAGGTGATTGTCATCAATTCGCATCTTGGCATTTAAACCACCTGCTTCAAATATGCGTATTTGAAATGCAAATAAACTGCATATGCCCAGACAAATTAAAAAACATGGTGGGTAAACACTTTTGAAGTCATAACTTTCTCTCTCTCTCCTTTTTTCATCAGGGACTTGCACTGTCAAATGTTCTTTGACTTGAGAAGGCAACGGCAGACAGATAATGCCTCTCCGAGCAAACCTGCATAATACTAACTGATTATATATTTATTTACGGTTTTGTTCGCGAGGCACACAGAGCGGTTATGTTTTTATCTTGGCCTCAGCTTGATTCTTGTGCCTCTGGAGTGTTTTCGATTAACCGTTTTTGTCTTTTTTGTCCTTCTGAAAAACGAAGGCATTATGTTTTCTCTCCTTATTTTTCGCCTCTCGCTTCCCCGTCGCCTGACATTGCTGCGCTTCAGACATCAATAGCTATACGTCTTATTTAGCGACGACCCTTTTTTCATATTGATATTTATATGTGATCATTACTTTTGCTCTCCAGGCTTTGTCTCCATGTGTCAGCTCTAAGGTGCAATATCCAATACTGCATTCGGAGCAAAACGCAAAGCAAATATACAGCATAATGCTGGATAGCTTTATAATGAACCAGGCACATAATTCTTCCGAAGGCGTCAATTTGAACATGATCGGGTTGCGCTTCCAAGACCGGGGCATCTTGTTTCGTTTTTATTCCATCCGTTTTATCTATTTTCGTCCAGGCCGAATGAAGGGCTAGTATGATAAAGATCAGGCAGATGGCTGACATTCTAAACACTCTTCCTGTATGCGTGCAATCACTGTCATCATCCTCATTAATCATTATCCTTATCATTGTTTTAGATGAAATAAAAACGTTCACAATGACACTGTGAATCGAATCTCCTGAATGGCTTCAAAAATATTTTTGCAGACTGTGAAAATCTAAACTTTTGCACCACTGCTTCCCAGCATCTCTCTGTTCTCTCCGTTTTGATAAATCTGATTTTATTTCTCAAATTAACAAGCAACCGTTTCATTTCGTCAGATGAAGTCGAAGTTAACAGGGATGGAAGACACACATGGAATAGCTTCATTATCGTTAAAGACCCCCTCCTAAACCGGCACACGCACGCACACACCAGGTACATTTGCCACACCTCATTGAGTATTGATTGTGGCGATTGTTGACTGTTAGCACTGATCGGGATGTGACAGCGGACGGGAAAATGTGCTCGCAAAGAAGCGCCTGTCACTCCGTTTGATGAACAGTTGTCAAGCACTCACAATGGCCCGTGCACCGCCAACACCGACGCTGCTAACATTCACACACCTGTCAACCACAGGCAGACAGAACCCCTGATGAGGTGTTACCTAATTGTGTTTTAGAAAGTGATGACATCTCGTCTTATTCTCTCTCTCGCTCCACTATGATATGTCTCTTAATGCAATTAGGCATAATGAAAAACCAGAAATGGTGAACACTGGAGGCTTGGTGGAAGTGATGTGGGGGGGCTGGGGAGGGGTTGGACTTCCTGTGGAGAGCAGGCATTCAAATGAGAACATAATAGGAACATCAGAACAACAGCAGTACTTTCTGGGAGATGACAACAACATAAAAAAATCCAGGTAATTAAAAACATACTCTGTGTTTTGTCAAAGTGGCCGTCACTGCTGAAGTTGAAGCCTCTTCCCCACCCGAACAACTTCGGCATAAATACGAATAATGATCTTGGGAAGAGGAAAACTAAGACGACGGTCACAAAAAAGCAACAGAACAACAACGACAACAGGAGAAAAAATAATCAATCAAAGTATCAGACTGAAAAGTTGTTCTTTTCTCAAGGACATAGAGTTCTCGGGCATTCTGTTGGAGCTGTCCAGTAGAAAAAAATTAGACATAACTTGGATGAGACGCCAGCGAGGGGGGAGGGAGAACCGAGAGGGATGAGACACAGAAATAAACCCAACTCCCATCTGATGACCAGCTTGTCTATAATACTGAATCCCTGCACCGTGCCAAGATGCAGAAACAGGATAAGTCCAGATCGGAGAGATTTGAACCAGTCTCGGGCCTGTGAGAGCACAGCGACAACTTTGAAGCATGAAAAAAAATCACTGTTTCACCTGCTTACCAGTCCTTTTCATAAGCCGATAAGAGATTTGAGCGGAAAATTGGGCGAGCGGAAGAGAAAAAACATGATACGCGGCATTCGGCTTATCATTTTCTACCCCCCTCCTAAAAGAAATTACAGGACAGATGATGTGGCCATCTTGAGATCATTTGTCAACTGTCAGCTTGGGTTGACCTTGCAAAAAAAAACAGACAGGGAGGTGCTGCTATCATTACAGAAAAGGAAGAGCGGTTAAAACAGACACAGAAGAGGGAGCGAGAAAAAGAACCGTTGTTTTGGATAATAAAGAGACATTTTGCCTCCCATTTGCAGCGCCAGTTAAAAGCGCAACCAACATGGAAATCCATTCTGACGCTACTTAAAAAGTGTGACCAATCCTTGTGCAGTCAATTAGGAACTGGAGAAAGACTATGATGTTTTTCTGTTAGGGTCTGGCGCATTCTGATCAGCAAGGATTTACCGATGAGGAGAGGAGATTTAGTTAGAGTTTTATTGTTTTCGCTCACTTGTTTTTCTTTTTTTATGGGCTCGGCTTTTCTGCTTTATTCTGCTCCTTTACACTCTCTTTCTCTATTTACAAAAGCATTATACAGCTATGTGCTTATCCATTGTTCTGAGTTGAAAAGCTGGTTGCAAAAAAATATTTACAAAGATATTGTCGAAAAAATCTATGTTATCAAATTTGGACATAATGTGTAATTTAAAGCGTGTAGATGCACTGGTTGGCCAGAATAAGTAGAGATGAAGTTTCACATAAAAACTTTTTTTATCTTAGTATGGTGTTAATCCTCAGCTTAATACCCTTCTCCTTTTTTTGCAGGATGCATGGCTTTTATAAAAGCTATAAAGTTCTTTCATATTCTGGAAACAGACATGCTAGGCCTGATTTTACAAGAATTGCCTCACAATGAATCACACAGAAAATTCATCTTCTAGGGTTGTGTGACTCCAGAACAGACAATTAAACAATGAAACATTTTTTTTAGGATGTGTAAAGAAACAAAGAACACGTTACAGCAGGAAAAATTATTCACTAATCAAATAAAAGAATGATGATGGTTATCATGGCTAAATGCAAGAACTGTTTTCAAAACTGTTGGAGGAAAATGCTTAAAAAAATGCATTAATATGAATAATTATTATCATTGTCGTTCCTCTTCGTATCCTATATAATTTGTAAATCAGTGCTCTTTGCTTCAGTGGAAACTCGTCACATTAGAAGTGCCGTAAACTGCTGTTAGGCTGAAACATATGGGTGCATGCAGTCGTCAGCCCACTTCATAAATATTTCATTCATATTTCCTGTTTGTGCGCGTAAAACCGTGTGACTGAAAGCCTATTCATGTGTGCGTGTCCGTGTCTCTCTCTCTCTCTCTCTCTCCTTCTTCCTTTTTTCTTTCTGTGTATAATTAAATCGCAGCAGATTTCCTTTGAAACTGCTAATCATACCAGTAAATCAAGGCTGAGATTTATCTTGATGAAGGAATTGAAAATAACTTCTGAAAGTAACAGAAACACCACTTGAGAACAAACAGACACAGGCAAAAGGTGAACCTGATTTCAGACTTTGCCTCAAAACTGTCATCAGCCGTCATTCAGGCTCAAATACTTTCAAATTGTAGTATTCTACGAGAAGGCAAAGTGTTCAAGCTTGAGTGTGTGTGTGTGTGTGTGTGTTTCGAGTGAGAGAACCAAAAGGGGATCACAGGCCAGTTATTGAGTTCTTGAGGACACAAAAGGCCTACTGTTGCAGACAGCTAAAGCTGAGGCAGTTACTGTACCTTTCAATACTAATATGTAACCATATCTGTTTTAAAAGGACGATTCATATTACTGTGAATGGAGGAGGAAAGTTGTTCCCATCTCCCAAGCCCTAGGAAACTGGAGTCTCAACCTAATGGCTCTCAATTGGAAGGTGGCCTTTTGTGGAAGGGGCATCGCATTTTTAGAAAAAAAATGACACATTAAACTTTTGTGATGATGTAAAACATCTTCTTTTTTTTTGACAGCACAATGGCACTTACTGTGCTTTATGGTCGCTGTGGCGACACAAAGGTCATTTTGTATATGACTCAGCGGACAAGGGCAGCACTGAATGAAAATTAGGTTATATGTGATCAACCAAGTTATTAATCTGATTAAAATGGATTCTCTTTGCTTCCTATTTAGCCAGGGCTTGGGAGAGAGAGCGAGCGAGACACAGAGTGTGTGTGTGAGAGAGAGAAAGAGTGAAGGGGGATGGAAACAAAAGAACATTCTGTTTATTTATCCTCAGAAGAGTGCCACCGCTGCCAGCTCGGCCTCCGTCGTCAATTCATCAACGCAAAACATCAACACGTCATAAACCGAGAAATGTGCATTTTTACTCGCGCTGAATTCTCTGCTTCCACAAGCGCCGGTGTCCTTGCGTTGCTGCCTCATCCAGGTAACCTTTCTAATCCTGATTAAATTACTGCAATTAGAACAGCAGCTCTCCCACCTCCCCCCATATTTCCCTAATAAACAATACGCCATCTTAAATCCATTCGATGGGATTTGCACGGAACAATGCGCGAGCTCGTGAGATTTATTTCCATCTCTACAGAGGAATTAAGTGCATTTTTTAACAGCTAATGGCATAATGTGGGCTTATTTCTCATGCAACGCTTTTCTTTTATGTTGCTCCTCCACTCTTTCTATTTGAAGGAACTTTCCTTCCTAGTCTTCATTTGAAGTTTAAATCAAATGTGGCTTATTGGACCAGCTCTTCTTTTGCACAAAAACCTCAACTAGAAGTATACGACAGATCCGTCTGTAATTGCTACGTTACCTCTCAAAACACACCTCTGTTGGTGCCGCCTCAGCCTGACTGTGTTTTCCGTATTTGTTTTATTAACTTTGTCGCATTGTTTGCCATTGATGTAGAATAAGAGAGCAAATAAAAGTTGACATACTTGCGCTTTTTTCTTTTTTTAACTCCTGCGCCTGCCGTCTGGAGTCAGGGCATATTCTCTCATTACATTTGGAGTGCGCGTGTCACACGGTGTGTGTGTGTATGTAAGCATCATCATTATGTTGCATGTGTGAAGCGCGCCCCTGCGAAGGCAGGAAGTGTTGTTCTACCGGTACAAATCCACTGAGAGTAGATTCTCACATCTTAGATCACCTGGGGAACGCATGCAACACAGCTATGTGGAAAATCTCAAATTGAACAAAGTCTGTGTCTGTGTCGAGAAAAAAAACAAAAACAAAGAAATAATAAGATCAAATATGTGGAGGGGGGGGAAACACTGGGTCGAGGTGCAAATCTATTAAGTATTAGCTTAAGGGTTTCTGTCATTAAATGCAGACTACGGCGGGCTACAGGGGAATAAAAATAACAGTAGCGTGCGGTGATTACCGCACCAGTGAGAACACTTCATATTCTTCTCTCCCAAGGTTTCCTCTAACAAGATCTCTTTTTTCTCTCTAATATTATGAATAGCATAATTGTTTTGCTGTCATTAGCATTGAACATTTCTTTCCTTTGTTGTCATACTGGAACCCGATCCTTTATTCAGCGACCACTCTTTTTTCCCCGCTGGAAATTATGAAGCTTACTGTACATCAGCAAGGTACGAGACAAGAGTGAAAGAGAGCGAAATTACGAGGCCTTTCAAAAGCTTTCAGCACCGCCAAAGTTGATATCAGAGTAAATTAGCGTAGGGAAAAATATTTTTAGAGATCTCACAGCTGCTGAGGAGAGCAACAGGTACCATCCAGTGGGTTTGACAACAGCTTTTACAATTAATTGCTCTTTGAAAGCAGAATTTGTGTAGCTGAGTGACAAGGCGCTAATTCACCTAGGTTGAAGTTAAAATGGTAATATTGAACATGTGAAATAGCACCTCGCCTTCACCCGACGAGCCTTCATCACACTGCGCACAATGGAAATAGTGGAGATGCACCAACATTGTCTGTCACCTCTGAGACTTCCACAGAGAGAGAGAGAGAGAGAGAGAGCAGTCTGCTATCGTGAGAGCGCTTCCCTGAGGCAATACGCTCTGAGATGGAGAAGCGTGGGACGTAGCTCAGAGACTCAGTCTGATGAGTCGTGTCAAGAGTCTACCTTTACTCTGTAATAAGACTGTTTGACAGCTCTTAAATGTACCACAACAGTGTGCTCGGAGGCTGACAGCATTTAAACTCCCGGTGACAGGTTAAACATCATCAGTCAGAGATGAATGATTCGTCTCGGAGTCTTTTAAAAACCACTCGTATGTAATAACTCGGTTCAACACAGTTTCTCTAGCTCCGACTTTAACGGTAAGGAGCTAAAGATTACGGCGAGCCGCCGTGTTCCCAAGGGAGGGATTATGCATACATAAAACACGGGCCGGCTGACCCTCGGGCCGTAGGTATCATCAGAGTGTGACGGGTTCTCCCAGCTCTCCGCATTTACCCGAACGCAAGGCTGCTAGCAGACTAACACGAGCAATATTACTGTTAATTAGCCACCTGATGAGGACAGCATTACTGGCAATTACCAAGTTTCATCCTCGTACTGCTTTTTGGATGCGGAGATCTCTTTTCACTGAATGCAAGGAGAACGTCAGGGCCAACAGAGACAGAAATAAAAAAGGAAATCCAAAGATTTTGTTTGCATTTTTCTCTTTCTCACTTGGTGTCTGTAACAGTTCTAGCGGTCTAAAAATGTACAATAATTACTTAGTGGTGGTTGCTCTGTTATAAATGACGTACAGAGGTTAAGCGTGTGTGGAAATTGTGGAAATAAAAAAAGTAACAGATTATCCGGTGTGATCTCAATAGTTTTTGTAAGTATTCTTGCATAAAGTGCGGTTTCAGCAAACAAATGTTTTCACATTACATTGATATAGATGATAAATATACAACAGCAATATAACAGTAACTTATGTGTATGATCAAATTAAGAGATATTAACGAATACTGTGAGGTTCATATGAATATTGAATGCATGGGATTGTATTTGTAAGGTATGAGATCAAACATTTCATTTAACACAAACACATAATTATTTGCCAAAGTGAAAAATGAATAATGTTACAACTTAACATCAAAAGTGCTTCACTTATATTTCATTCTTTGTTGAGCTTTGATGATAATTGCATACAGCCAAACAAAGAGTGCAAATGACTTCACTTATATTTGTTCCATCTGGATTTCATTTAGAAAAAAATGTCAAGTCTTTAAAAAGGTCCTTCTCAGACAAAGTTTCTCGTTTAATGATAAATGAGATTACCGCTCTGGAATTGTGAGTACAGAACTTGTTCACCTGCAGAGTTATCCAAACAAACGTCTGTTTCATTTTCAACAAGCCATCAGAGTATTCATAAAGACTGGCATCTAATTTTTGTTTTTTCAAAAAATGTTCTGTATACATTTTTTTTTGGATGATGTCATATGTATACATCACAGAAATAAATGAGATCACAATGAAACACATTTGAATTTTTTTAATGTATACTCAAAAATATTAAAAAATTAAAAGATAAAAAATTAAAAAAAATGTTGCACAAAAAGACACAATTATACAATAAATGTGTTCCACATAAATGTTCCTTTTTCTGTATGTTAGGATGTACCTACAAGTGTGTTCTTGTTTAGGGAAAGCCGCTTCTCTTCCGTTACATCTGTGGGCCTTGCACAATGCAGGCACCATATGTTTTTAATTACTGTCTCATAATAGAACCTGGTCAGATGAACACACACTCACACAAGCTCTCTATTACCACACTCGCTACACATTTAACACAGTCAGGGCTCCAGAGACAGAGAGGCAGAGGGAGATGGATAGAAAAAGAGTCAGAGTGACGGAAACAGAGGGATATAAAGTTAGAAAAAGTTAAAGAGGAGAGATGAACTTTAAGCTGACAGGAAGACAGGAAGTAGTACACTGTGTCTGACCCACACCAGACTGGGGTCAAGTCCAGCCCAAGAGAGGGTCTGATCCTACACCCTTCTGACAGTGATAATTGGCCACTGGTGACTAAACACCATTTACATTTAACTACCCACTCCTGTCTGCTACGGCAAGATACATCTCAACACACACACAAAGATAAAAAGAAAAAAGCATGCTGGCTAGTAGACAGGCGCTAAAATGAAAAAGGTAGAAAGTCTGGGAAATCCAAGAGTGCATTGCACACATCTGTGAATTTCCTGCCACCTTATACTGTATATTTTGTGGGCTTGATCAATTGCAATTTTCTGATTTTGGTTGTGTGAGCCATAACTTATTTAGCAGGACAAATTGCAAAGTGATAAACCCAAAAGGATTTCCATAAAAAGAAAAAAGGAAGGTAAAGGATATTCAGTAACATCAGTTTCTTAAATTCCCCTATTTCTTGCTGTTTCCTTCTATCTTTCTCTTCCTCCAATCGTCCGTCATCCTCGCTGAGTGCTTTGGAGTGAATGGGGACAGGGTTCACTGCTTTTCCACCAGGGGGTGTCATGGCCTTATGAACTGTGACAGTTGGGGTGAGCAGCCCCCTTTTCACAAGTCCTCCTGTCTGATCTCTCTATACATCCTCCCCTGTCTTTCCTTCTCTTACTCTCTGTCTGTCTTTCATATCATGAGGAATGTCTTGACTGTGTGGCAAATCTAGTTTGTGGGTGGTGGGACTGCTCTTAGCGGTAAACATCTGAAACCTGGGCTTCTAACACACACTGACACACAGCTGCCCATCTCAAAAATTCACACACGTTTAAAATCACTGAAGACAGTGTGGGCAACCACGTTCCTCAGCAGCGTGGTCACTGCCTAAAATTAACCCTCTCTAAGAACCAAAAGATAGAAAAGATTTACCTCGCTGGCTGAATGATAACTTTATTAGGAGCTACAACATAACACAAGGTTTAACACGTCGAATTTTAAGAATGATAGTCCTGCACTGATGCAAGCCATTCAAAACAATTTAAATAAGATCCATACAAAGCGCCCAATAAAGAAAACATCTGTGATGCCTTGCCTGTCCTCACACTATTTTATCTCCTTGGAAAATAAGTTAAAAGTTTATCTAGGAGGAATCGTTTTCCCTCTCCAGAACTTGATGTGCCACCACAAATATTATTGTAATTCATATCAAGCCATAAAAAGAAAATTAGAGTAAAATCATAATGTGACATTAGTGACAGGTGCAGTTTTATCTATGAATGTAAACCGGCTCATCTAGAGTAGTACACCGAGAGAAATGCAATGACGAGCACTGTTTGTCACTCATATACAAAGGAACAAACTATAGAGTTCCAATGTCACCGATAAAAATATATTTTACAACTAAATGAATGCAACGTACAATTTTATGGCCAGTAATTGTTCTCAATTCGCCATGCCATTGGCAGGTGTATCAAAAAGTTAATTTTTGATTATTACGGCACAACAAGCTCACGCTTGCAACTGCTCCTGTGAGAAATCTAAGTGTGGCCATTTTTCATGACGCCTAATGGAGGCAAAGAGAGTGACTGCAGATAACTGTTTACATTTCAGGCTACGCCAACGACAATATAAACAACAAAAACAAAAAGGGTTAAGAATAGAGCAGCGCTAGGAAAAAAAACTAATACATCCAAGCACTAGGACACTAACAACCTAATTTCTCTCTTTCTCCCGGATTGTCTTCCTCTATCTCTCGCTCTATGCTCTGAGTGGTGCTTAGCAATAAATGTAGGGCCATTTTTTAAATACATCACCATTTGTTATCCTCACTCTTGTGATTCTTAGAAATTCTTACAGACCAGCAAACATTTAAAAAATGTTGAAGGCCTTATTCTTACCGTGTGATTAATGTAAGAAGGTTCAGCATAGGTGCTGAAGTTTGGTTATTATAACATGCATAGCTTGTGATGATACGTTGTTAAATTAAGGGGAAGACAAAGAGGAGCAACAGAAAAAGACAAAGAATACAATGCCTGAGACATGTGCAATGTATAGATGAAGATATGCCACTAACAGACCTAGTATTGATTATACGATACATTTACACAATGGCTGCCTTGCACAATGGAACAAGGCCATTAAGCAATGCGAACAATACAGGGCTAATCCACTACACAAAGGCTAAGGTGTTAAAGAGAACCATCAAGTGCTAAATCATACCTTGTATATGCTCTTTGCATTAGTATTTTAACAAATAAACTTGAAACGTTAAATGTGAGTATATTACTTTTGGTTATAGTCAATAAACAAGGTCTTCTCCATGAAATGATTTGAGAAGGTATTTGTTATCATTACTAGAAAAGTGTGCAATGTGTGTCTGTACGATATACGGGAGAAGGCCAATCTACAATGCTATTGACGTAAATGTGTTTGTGTGATTTATAAAAACGTTGTAATAATGAGAGTGCCACTTTAAAATGGATCTCACTCCACTTCACCCTGGATGTCAAGGCATACCAAATTCAGCTGAGAATTCTAAATATTAATGATTTATGCATTATTTGCATACAAACCTAATGCCAAGCCACTTCAGATAATCATATTTCGCCCCGAATTAAATTTTCAGAGGGATTTTTGCTTCATTTATGCCCAGCCCCAAGGAATCATGCAAAATGTGTTTCACTCAATGCCGTACAAGAGACCGGGGCACAAAAGACTCACGATCAGACGGTTACACTTGTATTGCTATTTTACATCCATATGAGTTTCAAATACACTCAAAGATGCTAAAAAGGACGGTCATTTTAGTGATTATTCCAGTGTAGTCTGTATTATATCTCCCTGTCTCTGGGCCAAAGTCTAGAATTGGTAAAGACTTCTTTCTGGTAAAGATTCAGTCAGGGGAGATAAAATGAGGATATCAAAAGATGCAGGAGAGAATTTCTTTTATGCTTTCATTCACCATCTCTTGTACACATACGTAAGTATTTACATCAGGTTTAGTGTTAATACTAACACATTCCCCTCAGAAAAGGATGAATAAACTGTCTGTTGAATTTTCCTTGTGGTCATTCAATGCTTTTACTGTATGTATTACTCAAACATGCCCACACACTGTCACAGTGTTTACAGAGGAGCTCGGCTGCCAGTCAGAATCCACCAGCTACAAACTGATGGAGTCATGCTTTAAAAATGCCAAACAAAAAAACTTTTGTTCTTCAGACAAAGCCTTATCTCTAAAGGTCAGCCGCTCTTCATAGCAGCAGGACAGGAGGACGTCACAAGGGCACTTTTTAAATGTCTTTGATTAAAGAAGGATATTACAATACGACGCATTCACTACGCTGACAAAAACCACGCATTCATTTTCAGCTGAGTGAATGACCTCCTCTAAATATTAAAAATGCAACAGGTTCCTCCATGACAGACATATTTTCCATAATTGAAAGGTCAAAAGCAGCATTAATTGTTAATGTAAACCGTTTTGAAGGGAGAAAATTAAACACATGGCAGTCTTGAGACTTCACTTTTTTCTCTATTCTTAGTCGCCCTTGATGATGTCAAAACTATTACATTCTGGTCCTCCCCTAACTTCAAGCTCCATCACAATTGAAAGATGCTCGGCTATCTGCTTTTACACTGCTGCTGTGGTCAGCTCTTTCACAATATTCGTTCATCTCCCTGATTTGCATGGGTTTTCTTGGATGTCCAGTATATTGTGACTTGAGGTTTAGTCTGCTTTGCTTTTCTTTCAGATACTGACTCACCTCTTTGACTAGTTCAGATGACGTGAGTGTTAGTGGTTGACTCACTTATGGTCGATGTTATGGTAAAACACAGATCCAAATGGGAACACACAGAAAAAAATACTACATCTGATATTATTACATCTATAATGATAAACATTTAAAAGAGCTATACTAAGTCCCTTTGAATCTGCATTTATGACCGAAGAGTTTATTTGCAGAAACAGATTATTAAAAAAAAAACATGTTTTTTACTGTTTAATCGTGTTTTTTATTGTGCTAGTTAGCTGTATTTTTTTTGTTATTATTATTACTACAAATTGCAGTTTGGTTGATATTGCTTGAAATGCAAAATAAAAACAAGATTTTTGAAAATGTTTGAAAAGGAATTATCTGTTTTTGCAAATAATTATTTAATACTATTCAGGCACAGTATGCAACACAAATGCAAATATTGTGAATGAACAATTGTTCCTAATTAAACTAACAATGCGTTTTAAGATTTGTTAGAATGAGGCTGCTTAATAAAACAAACCTGTTGAAAATACTTGCAGTACTAGTTTAAACCCCCTTGTTTAATCCTACACCTATTTGCAGTAAGATTGTTTCACCGGGACTGTTAAACGTCTGGCTTGCTCCTCTGTGTTTGCAGACTAGAAGTAATAACACCAATGTAAAGCACCAAACTAAAATGTCTATCCCAACTCCTGATATGAAAATTAGTTTCCTTATTAATGAATAATATATTAAGAGGAGGAAAATGGAGGACACATACATTTTATTATCTGACAGTTTTACCTCAGTGAAATTAATTGTCAAACGGAAACCAACTACTATCTTGAAAAAAGAAAATATGATGTATATGATCTACTCACTTTCTACCGTGACTGCAAAATAATACAAGAAATTAAATTATTTCAGATTTACTCTCTTTTTCCCCAGTCACGATTACTTTTTTCTTTATATCACCAAATTTTCAGAAAGGGCAATGTGTAACAGTAGTCTCAAGGAGCACCAGTAACCTTAGCAGAATCATGAAAGGTGACAGATCATTTTTCACAAGGCCATAGATCCCGAGCTCTTATAAAGTAATGGGCTTTTGGGAGAGGCCTTTATGAAAGCTAAGATAGTTAAGTTCTGTGTGCTAGAGATGACACAGAAACCATTGGCTCTTGGTCTGTGCAAACGCAGACACCCCTATTCCCAGAAAGCGGAGGAAAGGAGAGAAGGTGGGACTGGAGCTCTTGTAAAATGACAACGTTATAAAGATTAATATGTTACTTTGTCATCCTGATGGTCTCTAAATTTGCCTGAAATAAGGTTCAAAGCACTCAAAAGCAAATCTTGTGCCTTTAGAGAGTTTCTGTTTTGCTGAATTTCTGACCAATGAGGTAGACACTGAATCAATGTCTCAATGTGTAATTCACTGACAAAAATGCAATTGTAAAAGATGCATCTTTGTAGTGAGGATGCAGTGTATATGTACAATATTTCATGCATAACAGTGTGTGATTTTAACTTAAGACACTAAAGCAAGGATTGATATTGTCATGCTCACCAGAGGGGTCATTTCTTTTCATGCTGCTGCTGGTGCTGCTGCCTCCCCCATTAGAGCTGCTTCCTAGGCCTCCGTTGAATGCTGCGAGGTTCTCTGAACTGTAGGCCCGCAGGACAGAAAGCATGTTCATCTGGTGCTCCAGGTGGGCCTGATCAGGCTTTACGAGGCCAGGAGGAACACCACCAGGAGAGAGAAGACCCAGACCTGCCTGCTGCCACTGCTTCTCAGGGGTGGGAGGCTGAGAAAGACCAGAGCTTTGGTGTCCCATGGACAGCTTGCATCTTTGGATGTCCTTCCCTGACAGTGGAGATCCAGGAAGCATTTGCATGAATCCACGGTCCTCCTCCTCTGCATCACCCATCTCCATCTCCTCTTCTTCATCTGCCTCCTCTTCTTCATCTGAATGCATGTGTCGCTCTGTGGCAGTGGGGTTGGGCAAGGATTTGTCACGAGCCATTTCATCTTCCTCAGACTGACCACCGCGTTCCTCAGATGCCTCTATGTCACCGCATGATGCTTTGTCAGATGAGTCATCCAGAGGGCCCTGACCACCCACATCATTGTGCTGAATTTGCTGCTGTTCCAGGAATCCAACAGGCCCTCTCGCAGAGCCATCAAATACAGGGCCAAAGGGTTTATAGAAGTCACTGGAGAAAGCTCCCATGGAGGCTCCATGCGGGGGCTGCTCCAGATGGTTGGACCAGCCTGCTTGTCCTTTCAAGTCCCCAGACTCTGTCTCTCTGTCACTGGACGGGGCTCCCTCGTGGTGATGGAGAAGGCCTGGTGTTGGAGGAGCCAGGCTGGTAGCTTTGCCAGCATGAGATGGCTCACCCAAGAGATGTTCCTTGGTATCTTTGCTTGGGCCACACTTGCCTTTACCAAGGTGGTTGGCTTGCAGGTGGAGGGCCATTAACTCTACAGAGGCAGTGGTGAAGGAGCAAAAGAGGCAGCCATGCCAGGCGACATTGTCCTGGATTGTGAGGGATGCTCCAGGGATGGACCCTACATCAGGTCTTACCGACAAATCCAGAGGCTCATATTGGGAGCGGCCACCTTCAGCTGGCTTGGCATCACCGGAGGAATTCTCCTCTTGGTTCCCCTCAGTGGTTCTTTTAGTCTTGGCCTCGGTACTCTCTTGGCTAAAGTGCTGGCCATGCAGCTGATTTTCTCTCATTTCCTTATCTTTCTTCATGGAGTTGAGAACAAAGCTGTCCATGAAAGCTTGCAGAGAGCCCTGAAAGTTGACTCCATTTCCCACCATACTCTGGTAGGCCCGGCTCAGATCTGAGAAGCTGGCAGGACTGTCCCCTGCAGTGTTTGGTCCTTCAGGACTCTTCATGTTCTCTGTGGTGGGCTCTGCCCCTGGTCCATGACGGTCACGTTCCCTTTCACGCTCTCTTTCTCTGGGAGAGAGCATTCCTGGTGGAGCCCACTGGTGTGGGAGAATTTGACCCCCTCTGAAGTCAAGACCAGACGGCATCATGCCCTTGAAGACCCCACGAAGGACATCAGGACGAGCAAAGACCCCACTGCCACTGGTGTTCTTGCTGTGGTCATCCTTGTGTTCAGAGGATGGAGGGTGGTTGGCAGAGGGAGCGCCTCCATTTTGTCGCTCACGGTGATGGCGCTCCAGGTGGTACTTCAGGGAAGCTGATTGAGTGCCTGCATAGTCACAATGAGGGCACCTGTAGGGCTTTTCACCTAGAGTGATAGAGACAGACAGAAACAAAGCAGAAGTTAATGTCAGTACAACATCAACAATATAGGTGCCAACAAACTCAGCAGGAAACTTTGGCACATTCCACCTGTCAGAAGAAGAGCAAAATGTAAATATTTGACAGAAATCACGTAAGGGATTATTTGAAGCCTCTCTAAATCTCACATTCTGCTGCATTCTACTACATTTATCACTTAGTAAACAATCCATCAGCCTTTTTGAGAGAAGGGAGGGGTTTCAATACAGGTCGATCCAGCTCAATCCAGATCCGACGAGTGAGCCATCACTCAAGTCAGGGCCGTAAAAACATATCACCATCTATTGCCTTCAGTCCACTACAGAGATCATATTTTCAACTGACAACAAAACTGTCCGGATGTTATCTCTGTTCACATGGGGAACTGCAGGCTTGTGATGCTTCTGCCTTTCTATGTAGCTCTGTCTCTCTCTCTTGCCCACTTTCTGTCTCTCTCCTGGCCTTGTGTACTGTCAGGCCTCTACCTTGGTGGTGAAGCTGTTCTGCGGACATTCTCTATTTGCAGTTTATCACGGTGAGGATAAATCAAGCCCCACAGAAGCTCTTTATTCCCACTGGAGAACAACTGTGACCCCTCGGTCTTAAATGCTCCCAATAAAAGGCCCTCATTTGAGAGTGAAGATGATGTCTAAATGATATAAACACACCATATGTGGTGCACATGAGCATTCCTCGTACGGCAGCCTCACACTGTGGATTACAAAATGCTAACCAGCATGAAATGTACTGTAAAAGATAACATGCAGGCAGTTAAGAAACGCAAGCAAATGTACAACAATTCTTGTTAAAAGTGAAATGGGAGCAATGAGAGAAAGAGCCGAAATTTCATTTGCATGATTCAATCAATATCGATATAAAATACCTCCTGACAACAATTATAATAGGCTTGGAATGAAAGCTAGATTTATAATATCAATAAGTAATAAACAAAATGCAAGGGTTGATTTCAGAGACCCCGTAATGTTTCAGGAATGAAATGATCTAGCAGGAGGTGGAAAAAGAGGGAGAGATATGGGAAAATGAATATAAAAGCATGTTGTTCAATGTGTGTGTGTGTGGCTATAAACGCTTAGATTATACACATGGAAAACATTTTTTAACCCAGAAAAAATGTTGCATTGTTACGCAAGACTGAATTGAATGATTTAAGTCTGGCTCTGTAGTAAATCATGGATATAATTAGCAAATGGCATAGTGCTCAAGTAATTTATCATTATTTGGAGGGCGCCATTCCAGAAAAAGAATGGAAGATCTGCAGACCCACTGCACAGCTTTCTAAATAAAGTATGACAAACATAAACTCGATAAAGTATTGATAAGATAGGTACATACAGAGGGACACACAGTGAAGGGCAGAGGAAAAAAGAGAGTAAAAGATAAACAGTGATGGGGCCCGTCTTTTGTTCTTTTAAACAGCGTTTGAAGCGTATATTCAAAAGACATCATGCAAGATGAGCTTTTAACCCAATAAGTGCTTATCCTCTGAGCAGCATAACAGAGGCTTGATGTGATTCAATAAGGAAACGTCCTTGATGCAAATGATCATTTTCAGTTCCTTTAACTGGAAGGAATGATATTCTGTACCCAAAATTAGAGTACAATTAGAGCGATCTGCTTTTCTCAACTCCATCTTGAGCATCTGCTTCTGAAAATACTTATAAAATCAAAATGATTCCGATCCAAAACAATATTAGGTCACATATTATGTTAATAACCTATACAATGTTATGAGTATAGTAAAAATCAGTATATACAGTGGTTATGTGTTTATATCAAGTGTGCGTTCAAGTGCCTGTGTAAGTCTCTGTGCGTGTGGCGTGTTCTTTGTGCACCATTTGGGCTCAGTAAGACATCTGCTCCATCATACGTCAGGGGCACGTGTGACATCTGGGGAATATACTGTATCCTGCCTTGCAACATTACACACAATTTACTGCTAAAGGTCATTATGTACCCGTTAATCCACTTTTAATTGATATCCACACAAACAACACAACCTCGGGGAAACAAAATGGATCGCCAAGGCAGAGAGGTAAAGAGATTATTATTTTTCATAATTTAAAATGAGAGCGTGCCAAACTCAAAAAACTTTCCGAAGCTTCCAATGCCTTTTGCTGATAAACTGTGTTAATAAAAACAGGAAGGAAAAAAATACATATCAAATTGCCATCTGGTATAGCATGACAGGCTTTATATAAATTACAGGGGCCTCTTGTGAGCAGTACGTATCCATTATCATTCTGCAAGTTGAATTCTAAAAGAGTGCTTTCAGTAAAGTCTCTCTACTTAAGGAAGTCCGGCGCAAACTGATTTCATATGGATTTGGGCGATTTGTCATGACTCCATAGCAACAGTTTAGAGTAAACACCCCCAGCCCTTACAGAAGGGCAATTAAAATAGTTAATAGATATGACATACTATAAGATGAATTTCCATATGGCTTTACAGAGCTGCGAAAAGACAGCCTGCATACCACAAGGGGATAGAAAGGGAGAGAGAAAGATTGACTGCCCTGGAAAAATAGATTGCCATGTTTTATCTACTCCAAATGTAGAAACAAGAATGTCAAGGTGTTTGAGTTCTCAGGCCCTCCACGCAGTACCCACGAGTTCTATTTACATTTGAAATTACCCTTTACTGTATGGACCATTACTTCAACTTTCATTCATTTTAAAGACTTTTGGAGAACTAACTCACCATGCAGTAAGCAAATAAGCATCTCGAGAGGGAATGAAAACAAAAGTAAATAACACACAAAAAAGTCGTGCATCTGGCAAAAACGGCCATCTTAGATTGCAGGAATTACTGTCAGATTTCCCTCTGGGAGCCTGCCGAGTGACCTTTGCAATTTACATTGCTTATGGTTTGGAACAGTAGCAAGTGACCACAGAGCTGTGCGTAATCTCTCCCTCTCTCCCTCTTCAAAGTAAAGCCTCAAAACTCTGTTCGATACAACCATAAACCTCCACCCAGTCGTGCGAGCCGGGTCTCCTTGCTTCTACTTAAGCTTCGCAAGAGATACGTAACTACCAATGTCCAAGGTGAACTCGCACGTCCCGTCTAAATAAAGGTGATTCGTCTGGCATGTTGGTTCTCCGATGCCCTCAAGTTATGCGTAGCCATTGTCAGGAGCAAGGACCTTTTTATTTTTTATCTACAGCTGCTTACTGCTAAATACTGCCTTGTCCAGAAGGGGACAATCTGTGTCTCTAATTGCTGTCACTGAAGCCTAGATTCATTATGTGACTTTCCCATTAAAATGTGAGCATTAATTTGTATAATGAAATATCACCCACTGCAGTGTTCATTAGCTGTGGCCTCACACTATATGCCGCACAATGTTAGCTACCTAGAAAACTGTGCTTAATTTCACTAATGGATATTTTCCCGCTCACTGTTGGAGAGGAAATTAATACTGTAACATTAGCTCTTTAACTTTTGGAGAAATTTAAATTCACTTCATTCCTTTCAAGCCGACGTTAGAGAGTCATTAATCTAACATTGTGTCGCACAATGCCCTGGCCTCTTCAGTAAGCAACGGCATTGTGACGGCGGGGCGGCATCGGGATTGAAGCCCGCTTTGTGTCATCTGCGACTCTGATTGCTTTAAATCAAGGCAGGATATTTGTTTAATGTCAACAGCGTAGTTTCAGCCTGATTGGAAGGGAGGGCAGCGACTCTGCGGCATGGTGCATGCCTGTTGTTCCTGTAAATTATTTCAGCAGAGCTTGACCGAGTCCTGCGCCATTTCTCTAACGTCTGTCAGGCCGGAATCTTTATGACAAACCTATAACCGATCAGCAAAGAGTCACACATCTTGCAAGTACATCAGGGCTTGTGTAAATTGCTGCATCGACAGAAAGTAAAGCGGTTGTGTGTAAAGGCACTCGAGCCGCGCCACACACACGTGGCCCCTTCCCAGTCAGCGCAGTGAGTGAGTGAGTTAACGGAGGCTTGGGACGAGGGCCTCTGTTTCCTCTCGGCTGAATTATGGCCCTACTGGGGACCCTTACCCCCTGCTCTGAGCATGCATAACTCAAACTCCCTCAGCTAGAAACATATTTCCCCAATCCATCCGCTGCTAGGAGCATACAGCCGGCTTGCCCGAAGCCTTAACCTCTCTGTTTAAAGAAGCCCAAGAGAAGCAAAGTTAAACACTTCACTGTGACTGCCTGTCATTACATGAACGTTCGACACTCCTAAGTGCAGCCGGTAGCAATGCGCTACATATCGTTTTAAGGGTTAGTCATTGTCAAGTAACTCAAAGGAATATTACACTTTCTAACTGCTTCACAGTGCACAATAGACAATAACAAACCCAGATGACCGTGCTCTTCAGGCTTTACAGTACTGTATTGAAAAGTAATACTATTCCCTGTGCTTCAGCTGCTAGAGAACATGAAAATAATGCTGGTTCGGACACTTACATTTTAGCCGTTGTCAGACGTGCCTTATAATCAGCCTTAATGCTCCAGAATAGAGAAGCTATGTGCTTCTTATTAAGTGGGACAAATACCATCAGGGTGGTCTTTGCTCTTTCTTGTAAGCACATACCAAATAATAACAACCATCGATTTCCTGAGCTGCGAGTGATTCCATTTACAGTTAAGGAAAGAAGAGGGATTGGCTCAATATAGAATCCTGCTTCTATTTTAGTCTGTCCTTTTTAAAGGAATGATAAAGGTACAGTTGTTACCGTAGGGATGGATCTCGAACTCATCTGACCCTTAACAATTAATTTCACCGGTGTGATGTATTCAGAAAGAAATGGATACTAAAAACTTGAATCAAACCAGTCAATTTAGAGTTTATCATGTACAAGTAAAAGCATTTAGATAAGACTAATAATTAAAATAATAATAATTCAGTAAATTGATTCATTAGTAGTATTATGCAAAAAAAAAATGTTTATTAAATAGTTGTATAATATTGCTAGTGTACTATAATATATGCTTGTATACACAGAGACAGCAGTGGGCTGAATGTAAGGTGACCTCCTTGTGCTTTTCCTGGTTATCCTGCATGTTAACTAGGCCAGCTGTGCCTGCTAGTGAGCCTCAGCCTTGCTCTTGGGTGGAACAGCAGGGTCTCCTGACAGCCACTGGACCAGCACTGCTTGCATCATTACTCTGCTGGGCTGGGGCGTCCTCTCTAACGTACCTGAAGTTCATTTACGGACTATGAGTTTTCAAACTCCCCAAAAGTGGGCTGCGTAAAACGTGAATTAATTTACTGTGGTTCACATGTATACATGTGAATAATACTTTTAACGCTTGTACTAAAAGAATTCGGCACATGCTATCTCTGAGAGTTATATTCACTTTTAAATCAATTTTTGTTGTATTTTAATTCTAAAGTTGTATGTGTAATTTTTAATCATTTGCTTTTAAAAGATGTCTTATGCATTACTTATTCAATTTTTTCTTTGTCAAGCATTTTCTGTAAAGCACTTTGAATTACCTTGTGTATGAAGTGTGCTATATAAATAAAGTTGCCTTCCCTTGTGCTTTCCTGACATGTGAAGAAAATATTTTAAATGTACCGAATATGTAAGGGTTGTGCACAAAAAACATAACCAATTAAATGGTAAAGTTTTAAACATGTAATTACTGCGTTGACAATGTTATAATCTTCAGTGACAAGTTTAACTTCAGACATGTACTAAAATAACAGAAATTTTACAGCTTCTGTAATGTGACATTCCTGGATTTCTCATTGAAAAACATTCTCACCTGTGTGTATTCTTAGATGAACCTTCAGATGGTGGGAGGTGCGAAATGATTTGCCACAGTAGGGGCAGTCCTTCATGCTGGAGCCCACGCTCCTCTCCCGGTGCTGGGTAGTGGGGGGCTGGACAGCACTCACAGGCTTTGGCATCTCCTCCCCAACATCTATGAAACACAAAAACAGAGGAAGACTTTCAAGTTCACTTCGAACCAACCACACGTCAGATGTTTTGTTTCTCCATTCTTTCAGCTTTTGCCACCCAAGTCAAACAAATCAATGAGTTCACGTGCACCCCCTTCACAACCCGACAGAATGCTGACAGTTCATAAGCTTTTTTTACAGATATCACCCCCCCGAATGTACACTCCCCCTTGTACACTCACACCCCAATATTTTATCCAGTCTCTCATCATATGTAGTGGGAACCATATGGCAGACTGTGTTGAAATGAAGAATACAGAAAAAAATCAGCCGTGTCAGCAACAGGGTCTTCGCTTCACCGTGGCGCCCTGGTTTTGACAGTTGACATCGACGGGGAGCCTGATGGGAAACGGTGATAACGATGGGCTTGCTCTGATTGAGCAACCGTCACACCAATAATGTCTAAGAGTGTCAACAAGTCCACACTCGAGATAATTAGTCACTTTGCTTATATGTGAAATGTCAGCAGTGTTACACCGTGGTGAGTTATGGAGGTTATCATATTGTGTGAAGTGTCTGACACTCCGGTAAAGTTATGAAGTGATACAAGACCAGGTCAAGTTCACAAGTTACATTTATTCACAGATCAACTATACACATTTATTGTATGTTGAAACATTCACTTGTGGTTCTTAATAAGAGACTAATCAACTATTGGATTTAAAAATAAAAGTTTCACCCCACTTTCTTAAGATCTGACCCAAAAAACAAAAAAAGTTTTGTTAACATACTGTACTTTGTACACCTTCAAGGGTTTATATGCATTTTTATTTCCGTACCCACACGATGCGGTGTGTGTATGTGTGTGTAAGGAGAGATATCCTGTGCGTCCGAAAACGCTTCCTTCCATATATAGTAGGTGAAAATGAGTATGAGTCATGAGTTATACATCCGAAACATCAGTATGCACAAAACAGTAGGTGAGAAATACGCGGATTATCTACAGCGTCCGACGAGATTTATGAGTGTGCATCAGATGGATACTTCTCTACCCCATCATGCAACGGGAGCTTACCAACGTTCAAATTTAAAAAGGTAATCAAATATAATTAACAGAGAACTTCAAAGCAGGTGTCTGTTTTTTAAATGTATGTACAGAATAATACATTTCTCGTGAAAAAATTATGTTTTTACCGACGCCTAGGCCTTAATACGTCATAGGTCAAAGAGTATACGGGTCACATGAAAATAAAACACGACCAATGCAGTCTGAAATCTATTCATACTGCCCCAAATATACTATATAGAACATACTGTTTAAACAGTCGATAGGTAGGTACTTTATTTAAATCAGTACGTACTGTCATAGTATGCGATTTCGGACGCACTGATGTTCTCAATTGTTCAACCCACTTTAGCCTCCATTTGCCTCAATCAAAAAACTTTTGTACAATTAATCTCTCTTTATTTTCCTGCTTTTTTCACCACATTTCTCTCCCCTCTTTTTAAGAATTGAATGAGATTTGAGAAGTTTAAAAAGGAAGAATTGAGTCAGCATCTCCGTCTCTCTTGTGACTGATCACATTCCTGCAATTTGCTGCCTCCGTTTTGCCTACCCGTATAACATTGTGATGTCTGCCCCATTTTCTGCCCCAAACATATACTTGCAACTATACAAACACTCTGACCCACTTTAGCCTGGTACACAGACACTTACAATATTACTCCTATAGTAGCAAATTTTTGAGGCTTTTATAGAAGAAAAGGCACAGTGTTGTTGTCCCACAACTGCACAAACCAACAAAAAAGCACTCATACACATATTGTAATGATCTGAATGTCAATCATAACTCTTATGATATTAAATCATAGGACGCTTCTATTTTAGTAGATCTGTTATAGTAAATAGGAATGGATTTTGGTGGATTGATAACCATAGTTCAATAACAAATATCATGTTATTATAGTGTAGAGTATATATATGTATATATATATATACACCGTACATACTCAGTTTTTACAGTTAAACAACTGTTAATTTTTCATAAGGGCAAATTAATCATCTGTCCTGTAACTACAGACAGTACAGGAACATCATGAAGACAGATACATAGCCATACAAGGCCTTAACAGGTAATACTGTTCTTTTATCTCCCCCTCTCTCTCTCCACACACACACATACACACACACACACACAGGCCAGCAGGGCTGTCTTTAATCAGCTGACTGCTCCCCAGCTTTTAATACGGCTGTTCCAATTACTGTAAAAGTCATCCTGCACCAAATAACCACAAATATTGACAGTTTATTGCACAACACATTTATGACATTTGAAGGTCACCCCATATATTACGCATCATCTCTCAGCCCAGGGTGTCTGGAACAGAGAGATTCTCGATAACCCGCCACCTATAACTATTTTCTGCATATTGATTTTCCATTTCTCGGCCCGTTTTTATGCAAAAGAAAAGCGTGTAAGAGACACAAGATTAAAATTATTGTCACGAACGAGGCACGGCCTTCATATATTATCCAGTTAAGCTTGAAAACAATAACTCTTTAGTCCGGCTCGCAGACAATGCTCCAAAACATTATCAAATGCTACAGTGTTCTTTTATAGATGTTTACAGTCTGACTAATTAGACATGGCGATAATGAAGTTACTTCTGTAATTTATGATTAGCTTGCTTGTTGTGACGACGCTGGTATCAATCATTTCCATCTCCATAAATATTTCATCGACCACTGGATTCACTTATGAGATTTTTGCTGCCGTAACCAATAATAAAGTGCATCTCCTAACTCGTGACATAATATATCGATAGCAGTCTTATTGTCCATCCAGTTAGTTAAAGGGACACGTACTGTTATGCTGCAGATAATAGCACACAAACATCTACGTAAGGGGCGAAAGGGAAGTTCTACCAGACCGGTATTGCAGAACATGCAAGAACAATAGACTGGATTCGGACTAGAGACCATTGGGAAAAGCCATCTGGGAGGTGTGTCGCTCACCCTGTTGTCTGCTTTCTCTCTCTATTTCTCTTTCAAACACACTTACACATGCTTATGGAAGCTGGTAAGTTGTGTATTTATGAGAGTCAAAGTGCATGTATATGTGTTTGTCACAGCGAAATAAGATTAAATGTTCTTTATGTAAGTATTTTTTTGTGGATGTGTGTTTCTACAGCCTCTCAAATCTCCACAGACGGACCACACCCTGTTCCCACTAATAAAAACAACAACAACAACAACAAAAGCCCACTATGAAACACCCCCCCCCCCCACATACACACACCTTTAATGGATCGCTCCCAATCACACTTTCACTCTAAATCAGTCTGTGGTTCTGATTACTCTCATATCACTTTCAGAGAAAAAAAGATGCAATCATAAAAACACAAGATGTCTCCCGAATCCATTAGAATAATGTGTCACGTGTCACACTCAGTCATTGACCTCCCTGCCTCTGTAGCACCCGAGGAAAATGTGAGAGAAACATTTGGATTTAGATAGTAAAAAGCAGAGAGAGAGAGAGAGAGAGAGAGAGAGAGAGAGAAGAGGTAAAATGTGATGACATCATTTGAAAGGCATTAGGCTTTTAAAAATGCGCCCGGGGGGAGCTGATTTTCTTACGCTGGAGCAACACAACACCATCCGGCTGATGCGCGCGCTGCACTCTCTCTTTTTTGATTTGGACCCGTGCCATCTTTGTGAACAGTCTGGTTCAGGCGAGTTAATCAATTTGAGGTTTAGTTACACTGCTGAGGCTAGCATTCCTCAGACTGCTAGAAAGTAATCGGAACTCGCAGAATTTATTAACCAAACACCAATTATCATTAAACACCACTGCATTATCCCCTCCTTTTACTACCTGACAAGGACTACTTAATGAAATTTTAGATTAAAGTTATTTAGCCTGCTGATTTATGGTGGCTAAAACTCCTAATGCAGCCCCCTGGCACAGATGCTCACACAAGCAGTTATTTATTTATTTTTTTAGCAGTACACCAGGGACCCGAAACCCTCCGTGGCACCACCACAACTGAGTTCTGCTCGCAAAAAAAAAATCTGTCAAAGCGTTTCTGAGATTCACTCAGCATGTTTGCGAGCCCTCTTGCGTACAGGCGGCGCGCGATGACCTGCGTGTCAATGAGGTAATAAATTTGTGGACGCAAACTAGAATTTAAATAAAGAAATAAATACTAAATTCAAAAAGTGTTTACCCCCTTTCTGTTTGTGAGATGAAACAGCCGCAAAATGTGCTACATATAAGGCATGTGGGTAAACAGGGGCACCAGATGTTCTTTGATGTTAATAATGGCATTTATTATTAATATTAATTAGACTGCATTCAGCAATACATTTGGGCCATTTCCAAGTCAATTAAGCAAAATGGCATTCGGGAGATGTTGAAACGACATTTTAAGGCAGGTGTTCAGCGGTCCCCTAATAAAACATTTTTGCTGTGACTGAAAAACAACCCATTTTCAAGATCTTTTTTTCCTGGTCTGCAGGAAAGCAGTATTTTCTTGCTGAATATTTAAAGCATTGTTGTATTTAAACATGAACCGTCTTGATCTCATATGTTATCTGTTCTCATAAATGTTCTCATATCATACATCACACATTATATTATTTATCGTTATTTCTAGATTAATAATTAGTAATGATACCCTAGAATAAGTTCATTCAACTGGCAATCTACAGTCAAAATCTTAACTCTACGGTTTATATCAATCTAAAAAAACAAAATTACTCGCAACTTGGCATTGAAGGATCAGGGGGGACGTGTGGGGGAAGCTATGTTTTCTATATAATCCTTATATCCTACGTGTAAGTATATGCACACACGCACCCAGGCACACAAAACGCAGTTTTAAAGCTCCATTCCCTGTAATCTGGACCATGAAAAAGGGTGCCGCTAGCACATTACCTCCAGCTAGCACTGATTTGGCAAGAAGGCCCTTGTTTTTTTTTTTTAAAGCTTGTGGAGGCTCAGCCATACAATGGTACATTAACAATCTGTGCGTTCATTTATCAGCCCATGCGTTTTTGGACTCTGTGTTTATGGCGCAGTGCACTTTTCATCGCTGAAAATTAATGAACATGCCTCTCCTCGCAACAAACATGCACCTGTGCCGCCGTGATGCTAATCACAAACATTTATATTTATTAGCGGCAGCCTGAGTGAAAGTAGGATTACAAGAGGAGGAGGAAAGATTGTCCTTTTTCTGCTTTGTGAACAGAATGCCGCATTTCTCTCTCGTTCTTTCTATCGCTCTTTCTCTCCCTCTCTTTTTCAAAGCACATTTGTTTTGCCTGCTGGCAGAGGGGGTCAGGTGAAAATGAGCTTCAAGTATTCGCTGTCTGACTGCTAGAAGTTATATAGCTTTCTTGATTTACCGGGCTTAATTTAGCCCGCTCGACCTATAACATCAATAGTTGGATGGCATAATGGATGACATAAAGCATGAGCATTTTAACATGACGCTAGGATCACAGCCAAGTCATGCACACCGCTGTCGCTACTGAAATTTGATCGCGGAGTCTCGGGTTCCATAAAATGTATCCTGTATAAACGCCAGGCTTCACGCACCAACACAACAACATACAAAGTCTCAGGAGGTCAGGGAGGTGAAAGTGGCAGAATTGTGCAAATGAACCACATTGACAGCACTCTTGACTGGAGAACACCCCCCTTCTCTCTCACTCTCTCTCCCTCCATCAGTGACAGAAGGTGCGCCTCTCCCTCTTTAAAGGCTATGCCTCTGTCGAGCTGAGGGAACAGGAATGGTGCCATAAGTTTGCGCCTGGCACTCGCCCATCTTTGTTTGCTCCTCTCGAGTTGCTTTCAGGCTTCAAAGAGCAGCAAATTAAAAAAAGGGGGGAAAAAGAAATGAAAATTAAGAGAAATAAATTAATAAATACGCACAGAAAAGAAAGCGAAACCCGGGCCGATGAGGAGGCAGTGAGGTCTCACTAACTTTATTATTCTGCAAGGTGATCACAGCATGCAGGGGATGGAAGAGGGGCCGACATGACAACTGCTGGCCTGACGCATGAGAGGAGCCGTTCTGCCATGATCTGAAGTCTTAGTGAGCTCGCGAGGCCCCTGAGGGCGGGCATCTTATTACAACCCTTACTTCAGTAAGGCTGGCTGCCGTTAAAGGTGGTAAATATTCATTGAACGCCCACTTTTTTGTAAATGGGCAGCATTATCATTAGTGAAGGCTGTGTGGATGCTGCCAGTTCAGAAATATGTTTAAGAAATTTTAAGCAAGCAGGAAAGAAAGAAAGAAAGAAAGCAAGCAAGCAAAGGAAGAAGGAAAGAAAGCAAGCAAAGAAAGAAAGAAAGAAAGAAAAATAATTTATATCACGCATTAGTTAGGCACAGCACTGTACCTTTAAAAGTCTTTCAGAGAAGAAAAAAAAAATCCTCGCCTGACATTGATTTCCTATTCATTTTTCCACCCGACAAAATCAACAACAAGTACACCAGGCAATCATAAAGCTGACTTACACATCCCTTTACAGCACCTTCTAAATCCATTAGCATCCCTCTAAAGCCATACGCTTTGAAAAGCCATTCCTCTATTGCTTTCATTAATGAGAATTAAAACAATACTGATGTACTTGAAGATATTAGGGAAATTACCATACGGATGGTCTGATCAATAACAACATTTACCAAACTACACATTCACAAAGGCTGACACTATAATGTGAAGATGATGAATTACATGCATCTTTACGTATCTCCTTAACCAAAAACCTTCCCGCTAGGAACTGTAAAACATGGCTTTTTTGCGTCTCAGCCACACGGACTATAAATCGTGTGGTCAAGGACATCCTCAGTTTTACTCTTATATGCACTTGTCCACTGTCTTGGAAAATGAAATAAAAAGATTTATCATGCCGCCTAAACACAGGAGAGTCTCATGACTGAGCAACTCCATCAGAATACATTTCAAGATGCTGAGAGCTGGCCAGAGATGCTTTAAAACTGTCCCTCCCCCTCAAGGTTACATCATCCATCAAAGATAGCATCTTTTATTTAACCCACATTAATCTGAGTGCGATGTCTGAATGATGTTTGATAGAGTCATTTTAGAACAAACAAAAAAATCTGCAAACATGCGGGCTGGATGAGAACTGTTGAAACATGGACGGTGCTACAAGACCGATGATAACAGCCTAATCACATGAAACTCAATCAAATCACATGAGAAATCATATGAGATTCAATATAAAGATGTATTATGCATTAACGGTACTGGCAAGCATCCATATAACCAAACCTGATTATATCATGTATGCTTTATTTTTATTTATGTCCAGAAAAAATATTCCTCAGAGGTCGCTCTTTCATAGCACAGGAGATTTAATCAAAATCTCATTTAAGTTTGATTTAAATATCAACCTAGTCTCAGATGTTTCTCATACAATTTGACAGGAAACTACAATAAATGAAACCGTTTCTTTTAGATTATATCTTATGCATTTCGCAGAGGCTTTTATCGGAAACTACTTAAAGTCCATTCAAGGTAAACATTTTTTATCAGTATGTCTGTTCCCTGGGAATCAAACCCACAACTGTGAAACGCAAATTCATTCATGAAAGTATCTAATGACAAATATTTGAGTTTATATTAAAAATGCTGGCTTTTGATTGCAACCCTGAACAAGGTTTGTGGCATTGTTGAAATCTCTTCTAAAAGGCAACAATGACAATTTTCTCTTCATTTAATATTTTTTCTGTCTAGGAAAAACAATTGAGATATTAATGCAATCCTACGGGTGCCAGGTTTCGTGTAACTCCCCTCTTTCTCGTTTCTTCATCATCATTTCACTGTTGACTTCCTACAACTCCATTCCCTCCAGATGACCGTGCGTCACCCCTCACACATGTCAGTGAGAAAGCTTGCTCCTATCTCCTCCACAGACCAAATGTTCATTTCTTATGAAGGTCACTGACAGAGAGCAAGAATCACCATTGAGGAGCTACAGAAACAATTTGCCATTTCAGAACATTGCTGCACTGATGACTCGACTATTAATAGACTCTCCCCCTCTAATATGAATAACACCATTCGGGTACAGGCCACAGAAAAGATGGAACCTTGTGTCTTTATTTCTCTGTCTGTTTTATCTGAGGAGAGATATCTGACATTTGGAGCAAATTAATGTGAACCTAAGACCGACGAAAAGTGCTGCATGACAGGATATTGAAAATTAAATCACAGCGTTACAGAGAAAAGGGCTTCGGATGCTTTGCTGCCCTATTCTTTAGTTTTTTTCCTCCTTTCCTTTTTTTTCCCCATCCACGCTACGTCTTTAAAAGACTGTGTTTGTACAATACCACCAACACGCTGTCACTTAAGCACGACCCTAGATTCCATTACATGGATGCGATGTTTACAACTAAACAATAACAGTTTATTTCAAAACTCATTTACTGGCAAGCTCGCTGTTGCCAGGGCATTCAGACATACGTGCCTATGTTTGTCTGCTCGCACAATCATTTAGGCTTATTCTATTTTAGTCCAGCTACCAGCATTTGGGAGTTTTTTTAAAGATCTGTGTTTCTGGAATGAAGCATAGACTTTCGAATCCTTTATCTACAGAGGCTCAAAATCTCAAGACTAATTACAAATTAATCTGAATCTGTACATCTGAAATAAGAGGGCAATAACTCTGCGTAATAAGATCTATCTTTTATATATTTATAAATAGCTTCACACAGCTTGGTCCGAAAAGCGAGAAGCATGACATAATTGCTTGTCGTCTACACCCATATGGGGACATTGAGGCTAGAGATTGTGAATATTAATAATTGATCATTAGCTTGATGCGTATGTGTGAGTGAGCTCAAGTTTGGCTATTAGAGTTTACTCTCTCCATTAGGACTAGCTCCTGGGGCCGTGAGGACTGTGGTAGAAGGTCATGTGGTAGAAGTCATTGCAGCGTCTCTAGTACAACTAGACGGTACGGGCTCCCTGCCCCTGCTGCTATTAGCATGAAAGCGTTAGCTACAAGGTTAACCTTTCTATAAATCACAGTACATCAGGTTGATGTAGAACCTCAAACTAATTTCTTTATATAATAATTGTCTAGGAGTCAAGGGTGATGGGTAAAGCTTAAATGTATAAAGCTTTATCAAATATAAGTTAAATTACTAATGAAATTTTTAACTCATTTCTTACTTTGCAACTAATAGTCTGTTGAGCACTGCAAAATGATAGCAATTTTAATGTCCTTAATTACAGTTATTATACAAGTAAATGCAGGGAAAATTTATTTTTAACTACATGTTAAAAAGAGAAGAAAAAAAATCACAGCCTACTTGACCTGACAGTCAGCTGACAAAAACACTGGTAATCTACAACAGCAACCCCTCCTTCTGGCCGTCTCCGCACCTCCCACCTTCAGCCGAGGTCTGGTGCGCTCCCCAGCAGGGGAACCTCTGGGCACCTTGACTTTTGTTAACTGCTTGTGGCACGAGCTGAGGAAATGGGTCATTAAATGAAACGAGCCGGGGCCAACCTCCCAGACTCCCAGAACTGTTTCCAATCAGATTGCTTCCTTTAACAGGAGCCAGAATCTCACAGAGCATTAGCGTCATTAGAGCCACCCCATCCACACCCGGCCCCCCTCGCCTGGGCTACCTCTGCTCCGGCCCCCCTGCTGGAGGCACTGCTGCTGCTGTCTGAGGTACTAACATGGATTCCACTTGCTTTGGTAAAGGGCAGACACCTTGTTGTTGGGGCAAATACTTCAAATGCTATCCACAGCTCGCAGGCACTGCAGGATGTCAGACACTCGATTGACATTCCCTCATCTCTCACTCCCACCCATTCACAAGCAGGGCTTCACAAACAAATCTCACACACACACAAAGCCATACACATATTCACCTACCGAAAGCTGGTGTGCCAAGACATTTCTGATGAGATCCTATATTTACACACCTCAAAATAGAATTAGCCCGAGCTGCCAATCAAAGTTTAAAATATGTAACGGAGAAACACATTATCTATGGCAATAAAACTCGCCTCGCACTTGTTGCCACCGCATCTGCACATTTCACTTTCCCTTCATTCCGAGAAACAAGATAAATGAGTGACGCGCATCTCGCACACCTGTCCCAGCATCCTGCTCCTCTCCGGGGTGATAAGGGATTTCATTAATGGCAAAGCATTTGGCCTGAAAGAAACATAATTGCTCGGCTGCTGTTGTTGCCTCTGATGACGCCCTTATTTCCCATCCTTCTTTGCTCTTGACTGTTAAGTGATCATCGTATCAACAGAGAAGTGGGTGCAAGGTTGAGATATCGACACTCTGTGGTCATGTCGAAAAGCAAACACGGGTGTGGTGCAGACAGGGAAAAAAGAGCGGTGAAAAAGAGAGGAAGAGGAGGGGGGAAATGGAAGGATGAAGTGTGGTAACAGTATGACAGTGGATGTGAGCGATAAGATCAATCGGGAAAGATCACAGCATTCGGTAATGATTTAAGCGCCTGGACCGCTCCCTCTAATAGTCCTTGATGGATAACTGTATGAGAGATACATAATTTTTTGACTTGCCATTTACACAGCATTGCACCTGAAAGCCGGGTGGAATAATAGACAGTTTAAAATGTCAGGGAACTAACTAAGAAAGAGAGACGGATCGGCCGGCAGAATCTTAATTAGGAAACCCGGCTAATGGCCCTGGCAGCTCGCGTGGGAGGGGAGGAAGGGGGGTGGGTATAGGAAGTGCTGCTCTGAAATAGACAACACTTCCCAGCAATGCTTTGGTTCAATTAGCTTAGGCCTCTCCTCCTCGTTTGTAGTTTTTTTCTCGCCCCTCTGCTTTTTTTTACTTGATAGGCTGACCAGTCACACCACAAATATATATCTAGTTGCGAAAGCCATCAAGACTATGCTCTGTCTGGAAAGGCATGTATAGGATTTACCTATCTGTCCCAGAGCAGACCTGCATGTTGAGCTGAAGCCAGCAGCACATGATTGTGTTAATTAATCTGCCATTGTAAGCAGGGGGAACAGCTGCAGAGGCTCTCGTGGCTGCGTTGTCAAAGCAAAACAATGCCGTGTTAAGCTTCCCCCACTGAATCTTCCCATTACAAAAGCAGCTCCAACACAGGGGCTAAATTCATAAAACCCACAGATCAATTTTTACCAGCACTAATGTCTGACCTTTAAAGGGAAAAGGGTTTTAACATGCTTAATTTCGGCTTGAAATATGGTCAGATATGTGATACCTAGGATTTGGGCCAATTCCCTGGGCTTTGAAAACAAACAGCTTGAGGAAAAGGGGTGAGCACAGAAAGCGAGCTTGGGAGAGAGAGAGAAAGTGGAAGCTAAAGAGGTCTGATCTCTTCAACGGGGACAAACAGAAGAGCACCCAGGATTCACCAGCTGAGCGCTGGTATTTTAAAACAATACGTCTAACGCGATTAGGAGGCAGCCATCGATCTCTGTTATGTGGATTTAATTTACACGTGAGGGGGAAGGGGTGGATGGAGGGTGAGGAAGGGCTGTGTTTGCACACAAATTCCATGACAGAACCGGATGTTTCCCTAAAAGGCCAGCTCGTGGCGTGGGCGGAGATCAGTGGATGAGTTTTCTCAGAAGAGACCACTGACATACCCAGCCAGGTAAATAGGACAACAGTGATGTCTATATTATGTTTACTACCTGAGGAAATTACTCTTGTGTAGGGTATATCAATTCATAAATGTAAGGCTACCAATACATAGATGTAAGAGTAGAAGCGTCTGCCAACATTAATGTAGCCTTTAATGTCATTTCCACTGTTCATTTGGGAACTGTGGTTATCTTCACGAAAGGGTGCGTTAAGGCCAGATAAACAGAATGAGATGAAATAAGTACACAGACAGCGAGAGATGGTACGTATGTGCGTGTGGCAGGAGGGACGAGGACTCTGTGGGCTATTTCTGTGGGGGACACAGAAGGGGTTAGACAAACAGAGTGTTTGAGGGGAAGATTGTGGCGAGATATTCTGGAAGCACTGTAGGGGGGAAAGATGGCACTCTCTTGCGTTCTGGTTTCCAACGAGTTGGGGATACGTCGCAGAAAACTCATGGTGCTCCCTGGACCTCAACCCACTCGGCAGTGGGAGACCGTCTGTTTCGGCACAGCTCCTACAATAAACCCACCAAGTTTCCCCTATTTTTAAAGGGATAATACTTCACTGAGCCTGAGACGGTCTGTCGGTGTTGGTATCTGTTTAGTCGACATGCCCTCAAGGTTTATTCAGAGGATGTGGCAAGGCAGGAAAGTGAACCTGCTAGAGGAGCTGACAAAAAAGGTTTGAACGAAAACACACACATAAAGCTAATATATGTGAATGTAACAGCGCTGAATTTAGAGTTGGGGTTGAAGGGATTTATCACCTTTTCATTTAATATTTTCATATCGCGTCTTGCTTCTTTGGAAGTTGTTATTTACTGTCTACTGTTTCATGCTACTACAGCGAGTCTTTTAACTAAACATTGATATTTGTCTCGCTGAGTAAGTGAGAAACAATACTAGCGAACAGTGGCTGATAAATGAAAGCAGAACGTGCGGCAGCTCCTGTGAGCGTGTGAGCTTGGCAGAGACACACTAAAGGGAAATATTTCTGAAGGCTTGCAGATGGAGAACGGTGACATGGTGTGAACACGCATCTCCAAAGTGTCGCTCGCTCACGCATCTCACCTGTCCGCCACGCTGCATCACAGAGAGCCATCAGATGTTCAACTTACCGCTACAGTAAGCATGAGATAAGAAAAGCCTGTCTGTTAGCACCAACGCCACGGTGTACTTTTCAACACTGTTAGCTACGTTTAGGAAACGTTGGGCAACCCTTTGGCGATGATTCATTATCGTGTTTCATGCTAATGGTGGGGGGGCTGTGTTTGACATTGGGACAATGCTCTCTAATATGCATTCTGCAGAAGGACAGGTTGTTACACAACGCTAGCTGTCAGAATATTTGGAATCAGGATGTGTTGACTTACGATTCCTGCCTACATCTATTTAGTTGTAGATGGCGGTGGAGTCTTACTGTGCTGAGCCTTGCAGGGTGTAAAAATAAACTTTATGGAAATAGACATGCATTGACATAGTGCCATGTTCAGACTGCGAGCAGCTTGTGTCTCATGAACATAATCCAGAAATGTCCTCAAAACTTTTTCTCTTTCTAAAGTTCAAGTTGCCCCTCTTCTCGCTTTGTGCCACAATAGACAAATCTGCTATTCTTGAGGCCCAGCAGAAACGCGTGAAATGTGAGGATCAGAGACAGAGATGAAGAGAGAACTAGAGAAAAACAGATTTGACATTCTTTACTGAATCCTCATCTCTGTGTCTGACAGGAAATACCTGTTTCTGGCATGGGAAGTGCTTCAGCGGCAAGATTACACCTCACCTGCATCCCGAGCCAGGAGATGTGGCATTTGGGCGATCCGTCCCCAGAGAAGGGCTCGCGGGGGCTCAGCCGTGGTTTAGCCACGCTGAGGAAGCAGGCAGAGGCCCTCTTAAAACCAGCACTAAACCTGTGTCCTGAGGGGAACGTCGACACAACTTGTCATGCACGAGGCCCGGTGTTAAATGAAACAACATGGCCCTGCATCTCTACGCCCGCAGTGCTAAATCCTGAGCTGATATTGTTTTTCTTATTTTGTTATCTGTAATATGTCAAATCTGTCACAATGCCCAGAGTCTGTTCACAACATCACATCTTTTCCATAACGTCTCGAGTGAGAATCCCCAGGGAAAAGTTTGCTGAATCGTAAAAAGGATATTATGCGCTTTGGAGAGAATGAAGGAAGGGATGCATGATGGAAGCCAACTGCTGACTGATACGAGTACCTTGTGCAACAGAACAACATGAAGGAAACTTGGTTAACACGAGAGATGTATTTAAACTACAAAATCAAAAGAAAGAAAGATAGAAAGAAAGAAAGAAAGAAAGAAAGAATGAAAGAAAGAAAGAAAGAAAGAATGAAAGAAAGAATGAATGAAAGACAGAATGAAAGAAAGAAAGAATGAGATTGTTGCCAACGTTAGTCATTATAAATATTGTGATGAAAAGAAAAACCCCAATGACCTTGGTAAACACTAAACCAAGCCTAAATCATTATTGAAGTGTTAGGTTAATCATGCCCATGTGTTCCATTATGTTCAGCAGAGTGCAAGCGAATCACAGATGTAAGGTTTTGCACTGTTCTTTACTTCCTCTACCGTGAATTAAGAGTGTTTGCTAGTTTGTAAACAAACTGTGCTAACAGCTCTTTTCACATGAAAGTTAAACTCAAATAACATATGTTCTTAACAAAAACAATAGGTGTTAACCATCTAAATTGCGATTGGGGTAGATCTTACACAAACAAACACCGAGCTTTGTTTCCAAGACAACTAAAACAATGTGAATCCTCAATGCTGACACTTCTCGCTTGCTGCGCGTGGAGCGCCATTACAGAGACAGTGGGAGTTTTGGAGCAAACACCTTCTTTTGTGGCACACTGCATTTGGGAAACCAATAAAAATGCATATATTGGGGGTCACAAATCGATTTTCCTATACAACAGCTGAACTTTCACACTGCCTAGTTTTCTTTTTTAATCTCTCTCTCCCTCTCTTTCTTTTTCTTTCCTCTCTCTCTCTTTCTTGTTGTATTCCAGAGCAGCAAAATGAATTCAACTCCAAACCTAATTAATCCACAAAGGTTTCATGTCTTAATCCCCAAAGTCAAGGGGGTTATTGTCCTCACAAATGAGGTCAATGTTTCTCCCAGTGGAAATACAGGAACAGCAGTGAGACCGATAGAGACAGAGGGAAAGAGAATAAAAGTGAGCGGTTCTCTCTGTGAAACTTACAGTAGGAGTTCAAAAGAGGGTGACAAGGGCTAAGCAAATAGGGTTAGAGGTGCGCTGTGTGCTGGATCATGGACCATCTCGGTTTTTTATGACAAGAGCAGTGTCCCAGAAACCTCTTAAGATAAAGAATAGAAATGACTAAATGACTTAAATATATATATATATTTTTAAATAACTTTCATTGTACATTCAAACTTAAATCAATTAAACTGCAATTGGGTTTTTCTGATTAAGTAATAATAATAAAAAAATACAGCTAACTAACAAACAATGTAAATACTCAATAATGCACAATAAAACATATTTTTTCTTTAAACAGAGTTATCTGTTTTTGGAAATAAACTAATCAAATGTTGGTCGGTTTAAGATATTCTAATACAGTAGACATATATAGACATTTAGCCAAACCTTTGTGCCCATGTGTCAAACTTCAAACATGGATACCACCACGGATAAGCGGTCACCGTTCTATTTGTATAGATTTGCATCTTTGTACTCAATTACAAATGCATTTCCACTCCGATCAATTCAAAGCTGTCCCATAAGCAAAGGCTTAGAGATGATAGAAACTACAACAAAATGATGACTGTGCCACTTCCTCTATCAAGGGCAGCCAATCACGAGACGGCTTTGACCATTGAGAAGCCCATGGAAAACACAGCTTGCTTGGTAATCTAATTATTTGTATGACAGAAAAAAGAACTAGAAAAAGGAAGATACAAATGAAACATAATGTAAAGGCACAGTTTCAAATTGGCAAAAAAAGGAAAAAGGACCACCACAAACAGAACAAAGAGCTGCTTCTTCTACCCACACTGGTTGCATGAAGAGGGGGCTCTGTATGAACCCAACATACAACACAGGCTCATTAGCAGGAGCTCCGCTGTTTATGATTACCCATAATTACCAGCACTCGAATGAGACCTAAGAAAAAAAGTAGAGGAAGGAAGAGAAAAAAATAAAAGAGCGAACGAGAGAAAAACAATGTGACTATAGCCTTGTTACAGGCATTTTTGTTTCAAAGTTCTTTAAAGCTGGAGAAATGAAAGCGGTTTACATTGTCATGCCTACCGCTGTGCTTGACACTTTAGTTTAAACTGACAGTGGGAATTAAAATCTGTAAATGGCTTTTATTTTTGATGCACAATGTATGAATCAGCTGTCAAACTCAGTGTTTGTTGATTTTTATCGGGAGGGTTATTACATTTTGAGAATGTGACAATTAAAAAGCCCTCGATCATTCCATAACTTTGCCTCAGGGTGCCAATCTACAGTACGCCGGAGTGTAGGAGTAGAAAAAGAAACAGAGCGTTCCGGAGCGTTTACTACGAGATAGATACGCTGCAGCGTAAAGCTGTCAGGTTTATCGCGTATTTTGCCGATTCCCGATATCTCGGTAAAGACCAAATAGGCCTTCAAAAGCACACATTGAATTTTTTTGGGGAAAGTTTGACAGTGAGGAAAAGACATCAGATACTTAACATCAGAACTGAATAGCATTAATATTGAATACATTTAAGATAGGAGCAGGGCTCTAGGTTCAGCCCCAGGTTATCGGAGATCAGACATTAATGGATCATGACACAGAACACATGAGGCCAACCTGCTTGTGAACTAAATTGAGTCTGTTTTTACTGACAGGTCACCGTGTCGGTACCTGCTATCACCACAGCTGTGATATCTGTTTCTCCTCTCCAATTGCAGAGGATATACAGAGGAGAAAAAAGATTTAAAGGGGAAAAAGGCACAATTGTTTATTGATTTTATAATAGGCTTAAAGCCAGAGAAATAAAGTGGAGGATGGCAAGGGAACTTAAATGTGAGGAAATACCGTGACAAACCCCCCCAGTTTATGCAAAGATAACAGGAGCTGTGTCCCAACAGGAAAGCTTTCTTTCTTTCTCTCTTTCCTTGATGTCCAAGTCGTTTTTCTGTCTTTCTTTCCATGCGTTAACAGCTGGAAGAATGTTCCCTGTAGACATTTAAGACACATTAAGAGCAATATAATATATCTAGGCTGTTTGCACTGAGGGACATTAAAGGAAACCTGATCGTATTTTCCAGTGTGAGCTATAATTTTACAGTTTGTGGCTGTACGTATCAGATTGTCAAAACATTGAGTGTAAACTGGCTGCGCTTTTCTGTGTGGCCAAAGTCACACCAACAGTATAGGTAAACAAAGATAATGTCTAAACTACACTTCAATCATAACCGATTGTAGAAAATGGCAAGGCTAAAGACAGGGTCATTTCTCAAACTATGGTGCCCAGTAATGTTAGGGCAGAACAAAGCCCTGATCAGATTCTCCTGTGATGGAGGAGCAGTGTGATGCTGTGTGTGTGCGTTTGAGGGTAGATCAGTGTGTGTATGCGTATGGCCTGATATATGGATGATAACACTAATTAGCTCATTTTGTTTGGGGCACAACACTCATTAAAAACCCAGTGGGACCATTAACGTTACCGTCCCTCCAAAACGCTGCAACCGCCATATTAATCTCTCCAGCTCTCACTCCTAATGGCGACCGCTTCAGGTTGGGTTGAGGAAGAAAATAAATAAGCAAAATAACGGAAATTTTTTTGCTTTTCTCTTTTCTTGCGCACGAGACACCCCCCTCTTCCTTCAATTAATATCCATTAATGCAGAAGTTCACAAACACGTTCTTTTCCAGCACCAATTACTCTATGTACCTTCTGCTCAAGGCTAAACTCGGAACCGGTGTATGCATAAGCATGCAGGATTCACCCGGGCTGGTTTTGACAGTGTTTTCAGCCTTATGTGGTAATGTACCCGTAATTCCACTGCTTCTCCGCAGCTTGCGCTGCCATAAGGCACCACTTACAGTGAGACAGCGGAGTCTGATATCTCAGGCCTGTTAGGATTAGGAGGGTAGACGTAGCATCCTGCTAATAGACCGAACGCGCAAGCCGAACTCTCGAGGGTCAGTCACGCGGAATCTTTAATGTGTCTGCTTTTCGCACCGTTTTTCAAACACCACAACCTGTTCAGGGATTTTCATTCAGCTGCGCTTTACGAGAGACTCGCGACGCAAGCTATCAAAAATCGAGTCACAGTGCATGGCACGCATCCATTCTCAAAAAGCCTTCCAGAAACCACGTCTACCCCTTTCGCCCGGCGAGGGCACATGGTGAGAAACAGCAATTCACACTAACTAGGAACCCACTCCTCCACCAAGTCAGGCCTGGATGGAGGAGGGTGAAAGGGCTAATATTCTCTATCTCCAAGCTGGATATTAGGAGTGTTGATGAGATCTATGAGTTTGCCATTTGCCCGTGGAGCGGCGAGGCTGCGGCAGAGCCGGGTACCATATGGCTGGTGAGAGATTTCCTCCCTCTTTTCCCCCTTTCTGCGCGTGACAGCTGGATGCCTGCTAACAGGGGACGAGGAGCTTGGCAGCTGCAAGCTGAGAGCAATGCTTTGATGCCGTGCCGTGCAACTAACGCAAACTTTCTACAGGTAGGTGAGGGGAGGATAAGACGTATAGACGGCGAGTGTGGGAAAGGGGCAAGAGGGAGATAGTGTGCCAAGAGAACGGGGAGGAGGGAAAAGGCTTCTGGGATCACATTAAAACGTACAGCTGGCAACTACAAAAGTGAGAGAGCTGTTTTTTTGCATATTTTCTCTTTTTTCTTCGAGTCAAAGGGGCTTTCATCATCTGAAAAAGCTTCCTTTGGAAACAATGATGCAGGTATGAGGATGTTTTGAAGAGAATGAATAAAACACTTCATCTCCTCTTTTGCTGTTTTAATCAATGCCGAATAAAAGGCAGCTGGTAGAACATCGAATTTCACACAACAGAGAAGCTCTACGTAGACGTCTAAATGACTAGATTAAAGACGGAATGCAGTGCTGTCATTTTATATATTTTTTTGGGGGGGGGGCTGGGATTGTGGAAAAGGGTGATGATGATGATTCAAGTGTCTCTGCGTGGAAGGAAATGGATACCACCACCATGCTGATGAGTCAAATGTCCCTCCTTTGGGGAAGCTTGTCAGCCCTCTCCTGTGAGAATGGAGAGGGGGTAAAGCATAGACATACTCCAGTGAAGATGCCACAGTGCCCTCCACTCCAGATCAAACAACTCAACTCTTATTAATCACGATCCGCTCACTCTAAACAGGAGGTAGTCATGTTCAAAGTGCCACTTACTGTCACTGTCTGTGGTCACAAAACAATGTGGTGGCCTGTTTCAGTTAGAGAGAAAGAAAACACAACTTGATGCTTGCAAATGTAAACTGAACATCGAAAGAAGTAGGAAAAGATATTCACCGCGAGTAACAGAAAACGAGACAGCACAGATTTGGTGCCGCCAAAATCATCCAGGTGGTCGTGGCATATTGGGGTTGGTTAAGGAGAGTCCCAAACCAGTGATTAGTCAAGAAGAAATATGAATTCCTTCACTCATACGTTAATTCTATAAGGATGTGGGGTTGACGAACAGCCAACCACGCCCCTTTGAGGTGTCCATTTTTTTTTTCCGAGAACTTTATGTAGTATAAGATGTTAATGAGGTTTCATTCAAACAGAAAAATGCATTTGGCCTTAAAATAAATGATTGTTTCCTTTCAAATTAAGTTGGATGATTATTGTAAGATAAAAAGTGTTCAAAGTGTTTAAAGTGGCAGAAATTGAGAAATCATGTCTAAATGTCCGATAAAAAAATACTTAAAAAAATGCATGTTAAAAGCAGGTTATCAAATTCAGTCTAATTTTAACTTGATTTTAAAAAAGAATGTGTTTGATCAGGAATTAAGTCTGCCTTCACACAACAAAAATACTTTGCCACTACCCAGTCCCAGGAAATACTCAGTAGTGCAATTAGAATGATTCATGGCAACACGGATAAATGTGTACTATTCATATAAACACATGATACTTCCTTTAAATTTATAAATGATTGTTTCCTTTCAAATTAAGTTGGATGATTATTGTAAGATAAAAAGTGTTCAAAGTGTTTAAAGTGGCAGAAATTGAGAAATCATGTCTAAATGTCCGATAAAAAAATACTTAAAAAAATGCATGTTAAAAGCAGGTTATCAAATTCAGTCTAATTTTAACTTGATTTTAAAAAAGAATGTGTTTGATCAGGAATTAAGTCTGCCTTCACACAACAAAAATACTTTGCCACTACCCAGTCCCAGGAAATACTCAGTAGTGCAATTAGAATGATTCATGGCAACACGGATAAATGTGTACTATTCATATAAACACATGATACTTCCTTTAAATTTTTTCTTGCATTTTTGTTTAACACTTTTTCCTTCCGTTGTTCTCATGTTCCTTTCACATGTACTTTCTTCTCACTCATTCCCCATCATTATTTTAGACATTCATGAGTTTCCATCCCTCATAACACATACAGTGTTTTCACTCATTTAGAACTGCATTCATTTTCACCCGTGCCTCACTTCCACCATGTGTTCATCTCTCCCTCATTGTCGTTACTCTACTGCAGACAGGATGGCTTCGCTGGGGCCGCTCTCTCTTGCCCTCGCCTGCCAGTACAGGGGTCTGTTGGGGGAGAGGTTTGCCCAACCAGAGCAGTATGTCATTCTGGATCTTTATTTCCCAAAGTTGCATTACCATCCAAATCTTTTGCCTTCATAATCTCAGCGCTCGGCATTCGGCTCCAAGAAGCGTATGACTGATTTTTTAATTCCCTCCAAGCGCTGTATCTCCCTGTGTTTCTTCCCTCCTGTTTTCTCCATCCTCATGCTCTATTCTTTTTTCTATCCCCGTTTCATCCACTCTAATTGTATCACTCAAATTTTCGTAGGCGTTTTTCAATCTTGCTTTTTAGGTTGTATTAGCTGGTCTGACCATCATTTGCTCATTTCAGCCTTTCTAACCATCTCCGCATATTTTTCTTTACATGCTACCTCTATCTCTCTCTGCCTCTTTTTCTTTCTCTCATGACAGCCCTCCCTTCTTTCCCTCCATCCCTCTCTCTCTCGTTCTCTCTCTCCAGGCCCCCTGTTGCTGCCTGCTACCAGAGCCGTGGTGTGGAGTTTGGCTGAAGCCGAGAGGAGCAGCTGGGCCAGGCTAACGGGGAATGATAATGACCTCAGAAATCTGCTGCTCGCTCCACAACAATAGGGTGCTCAGTCTAGTGGAAAATTGTGTTCATCAGCTAGCTCTGCTCACTTACTAATTGACATTGCCAAATATTTTAAGAACAATTGGAATGCACAGGCGAAAAAAAAAGAAAATGAAGATCTTAATCCGTGGACTTTTTTGCCCAGCTTCTTTTTTTACCCTTCTTTTGCCTTTGATTGGAAGATAACTATCACTAAAATGAAGATGGGGGGCAGAGAAGAAGAGGCAAACTTTTCATGTCATTATCTGCCTCATGTCAGTGCCGTGATGTTGACACAAAAGGTTTTTTTATGCGGCCTGTCAATGGGGTTAGGAGAGAGAGGGAGAGAGAGAGAGGAGGGGAGAGATACTCATCAGTGCATGATGAATGCCTGTAAAGCCCCCCCTCCTTCTCTTCTAGCCGTGCTGTGGCGAGGGGGGGTGGACTTTGACACATGTGTTTTTCTCTCCCTAAATACTGCTTTTAATCTACATAATGGTCTTGCTTTACACCTCTGTAACTTGTGTTTACGCAACTGTGTGAAAGAAAGACGCTAAACGAGAAAGAGAGAGTGAGACAGACACAGGAGAAAGGAAAGGAAGAGAAGGAAGATTCTTCTGTCATGGTATCATATGGCTGGTCCTCCATATTTAATGAGACAAAGGTCAATGTATTCACTTGCTCTTTCACACGGGAGGCACCCCAATCATGCCAAAGTTAACTTGTTCAAACAAAGCGCCCTCCCACCCAGATATGCCATTTGTATGCACTGGTTCGAGAGCGAGAGAGAGACAGGCGATTTCATTCCAGAGGAATTCAGCTCTGACAGAGGAAGACAGCTGTCGCCCTTTCCTCAACATTCTCATCAGACACAAAAACGAGAGCACCATCCAACCTCTCAGCAAATAAAGTTTCTTTCTAACTTCAACGTTTTGTATTCTTCTGTAAAGACTGTCATTGTCAACAGTGACACTCGCATCTACTTTAGCGTGCAGTAATTCAAAACTTAATTCGATTTAAGAAATACGCAATCGTGCATTTTTCCTCATTGGTTTGATAATGACATTTTCATACGCTTCAGTCAAGATGGTTCAGTTTTTCTAACAAGTACAATTAATAGTATACAAGACCACATTATCTGGTTTAAAGCGACGACACCTCTGCCGTCGCATGAAAGACGTCATATTGATGCATTTAAAATATTAATATTCAAACTCTCTAGCTCCCCCAGTACGACAGCCTTCTGTTGAGGAAAGATAAATATTATGTTTTAATTATAAAAACATAAAACAGAAATGAAGCGACTGATGAAAAAGCGCAGCACTGCCAAGGAGGCTTGTATGCAAAGGTAAGCAATGTTTTGGCAAAGACATGGAATTAAAATCTGGTATACTGAACGCGGCTTTCTCTCTCTCTCTCTCCCTCTCTTTTTCTCTCTTCCTCTGAGCAGTACATAGCTTGCCGTTGTCTCCATAACCAAGCGGGGAATCCTAACAGGATCATTAAGACATAAAACAGACTGATAAATGTTTCATAAGGACTGCCCGTTGATAGCCTCACAGGGGTACGGTGAGCACAGAGAAACGACACTAGCAGCAGCTCTTTCATATACACTTTGGAATACAATTGGAATTTTAAATATAGTGGAAAAAAAGCAATGCTAATTCCCACTATGGGTAATATTTACAAATTGAGAGCGAGAAAGAGAAAGAGAGAGAGAGAGAGAGAGAGTATAACAGAGAAACAGAGAAAAGTGAGAATGCAAAACCGAGAAATCAAATGAGCTGCTGCGAAGGGGAAATAAATTGCCCTTTTATTGTTCAAGCGTGCACAAAAATACTAAGTCTACATTTATCTAAGACATGTCAATCAACTGAGCACACTGACAATTAGTACGTTGAATAGAACTTTTATCATTTAAAAGACACCAGAGTCCTGACCCACTGTATTGAAATAAAGCGGTGTAATAACATTTTCCTCACACACATGACTTTTTTGTATTAAACTCCAGAAAAAGATGACAGATTTCTGGTTTGGCGAGACTTAAGACAAAGAAATTAAGCTATATTTGCATATGAAGACTAGACGCAGTATCCAAAAAATGAGAGTGAGTGTAAAAATAAAAGTGAGAGTGATGCATGCTGGGTAAGAGAGGGCAGAGGGCACAAACGGCAATGAAGGTGAATGATAGGAATAAACATTGACATAATTCTTCCAAGGTCTGCACTTCCTAATTAGCACAGAGAAAGATGTACAGTAGCGTGTCCTCGTTTTAAAGATTTTGGAGAGCAACAGAGAACAATTTTAAGAAAAAGAGAAACGGTGAGAGAATGTCACAGAGATTATGTTAAGTGATAAGTAAAACTTCTGTCTCACAAAAGATATGTCATTTTAGTTTTCAGCTCAGCTCATTTCCTGTCACAACTGCCAAATTTCTGTACATTTATGAACATTCAGCACCAGTGTCTCATAGTACGATCTTAACCCATCAAATATAGTGTTACAAAATCAGCAATACTTGCATTGCACACTATGTAACTCATCTTTTTGATATTGACTGGACGTGGCTTTAACAGTATAGCATTAACTATTCCCATATCTCTGATCTCCTTATGTAATCTATAAACCTGTGATCAGGAAGGTGGAAGAGGTCCGTGTCTCCGTAGAGAGAGAAGCATTTTGTAAAGCAGTTTGGGTTATTTCGACTTTAATTACACTGAAATACATTGTAACAGTAAGTCTGCATGTGTAATTACACCAATTTGTAATTGTGCAATTAGATGAATATCCATGCTTTATAACCTAAGGCATCCATTGGCAAATCCAATTTCAATTTGTATGGAGCAAGTGTTTCGCCCAAAACGGCAGCAAGCTGTAAAGACCTGGGGATATACTGATAATCCTTCCCATGTTAAAATGCTCTTCCTCTTAACAATATTTAGACATGGGGGATTCTCAACTGGAGGAAAAAGACAAGGCAGGTTCGTAGACCCAAGCAACAAAGATCATGTGGTAGGAAACGGCCATTCATAAAGACCAGATGATTTTTTTTGTAGAGTCAGTAGTAATTGAATCTGGCCGTATTTTTATCAAAATTAAGCGTGTGTACATTACCCTGATAAAAAAATGCTGATGATTTTATTTTGGGTTCTTGCTTATCGACCACAAACATGCCTTGTTTTTTTACCTGCAGTTAAGCATGTTCCATATATTTATAGACAGATATATACAGCATATACTGTATAAAATACTTGACTATATATTTTTTATAAATTTTATTAAATCTATCTTTTATCAAATCTAATATTAAATATTTATGACATAAAATGAATATTCCTAATAGACAGTTATATACAGTTTATACTGTATAAAAACTTGACTGTATATTTGTAATTAGTTTTATTAAATCTATCTTTTATCAAATCTAATATTCAATATTTCATATTTTTTTTAAATCATTTTAATGTTTTGTTTTTTTCGAATACTTAATTAAACTAATATATGCAATATATACATTACAAATATAGACAAGTTTTAAATGTGTGTTTTCTTTTTCAGTCTATGCTTTGCTTCTATTCCAGTCTCTCTCTCTCTCTCTCTCAGCTGTCAGTCAAAGGCCTACAATAATGAATTCAGAAACACTATCAGGAATGAGCCCCCCTTGTTTATGAAGCCCAATTCAGAGTGCGAAATCTGAAATAACAATAGATCCCCTCCTCAGTCAAGCCAATCTTGTAATGGTAATAAGAAATAAAAGAGAATGGGGAAAAATGTAATAAACTAAAAAAGAGAGAGAAGGAAAGAGAAGGAAGAGATGTACAGAGGCTGAAAAATTCTATTGCGCAAGAAGAATATTTAAGGTCGATTATTGAGAAGAGAAAAGAAAAGGCCTTTAGAGGACATTTCTGAGGCAACTTTTTTTCCTTTTTATCTGTCTCTCTCTGTGTTTAAACAAGTGCAGTGTCAAAGACAAAAGCGATTGTGTCGACCTTCTTTCACAGTTGAGATGTTATTGTTGATTACTGTAATTCAAGTTTAACTCAAAATTGCAGTGGGTAGGTGGTTTAGAGGTTGGTTGAGCTTGTTGAAGGGAGACAGCAGATAAAACTGCGGTACGTTAAAGAGAGGGGATAAAAAAACAGCAAATAAAATCGACTGATGATAAAGGAAGTCTGTTCTCTTTGGGTTAGAGGAACGTGTGAGATATTAAAACTAAAACAGAGGTATGGCATGCCACATCCTGTTGCAAAGTACGTAAACATACACACCACCACCTAAAAAATTAAAATAAAGAACACACATGCACACACACGCATTTAAACACGGCCCTTAAGAATTGTTTTCTTGTTGGAATCATTTCTATGTATGAGTCAGATTCAGCTTGTTCTTGGTGAGAGAGGAAATACTTTTCTGCACCTTACACATTTGCGGGGCTAATAAAGTTATACAACGTTAAACAAAAACACAGGCAGGATCACAGACAGTGCAACACTTCCTTTCCTGTACATCACACAATTTACTTTACTGGGGTTTAGTACATGCTTTGTGCCATGGCCTAAAAACACAGCCTCTTTAACATGTGCATGCATACTTTGAAAAAGCTATGTCAGGGAATCTGCCAAACTGCCACGGCATCACTCCCTCATAAAAACACACACCTCCCTGTGCTTGCAGGCAAAGAGACCTGAAGGTCAATCTTAAGACAAGGGGGGACCGGCATTATGCCCAATTCAAAGTGAGAAGTCTCTGCCCGCTAACTGAGCTGGGCAGTAACGTGGGATTTTAGCTTGTGATCACACTCTACCTTGACATTAACTCTTACACACAGGGTGGAGAGAGGGGGAGATAGAGAGTGTGAGATTTATACAGTATATATATAGTATAGGTATTAATTAGTGACAAGGTAAAAAATATTATTAATAATAAATATATCTTACATTTGTTTCATGTGGTTTTAAATAAAAGTTAAAAAAGAAATGAATAAATTGTATTTGCTTTAATCAAAAGTATCCAATTACCTGTGTTCCTAAATGTACTGGGCCATGAAAAAAAGGAAAAAAAAAAGTTGTGATAATTTTTCTGAGGCACATTTATAAAGGTTAAAATATGTGAAACTGACAAAGCATATATTACATGCATAAAGAGGTGCATGACAATACAAATGCTTGGATGTGCTACTGGCCTATATCAGCTAAACAATCAGCAAAGTTACAGCATTGTAAAAACTAAAAAGGTTGTTCTTCACCATTTTCTGTGCAAACAAGAACAAAAATCACAATAAACTTAAGAGTTGGAGATTATAGGTGAACCGATCATTCTCTGAAGGAGTGGCACAAAAGAGGTCATACTCAAGAATGACGTAAGAGGATGTTTGGAGTTTGCCAAAAAGCATTTTAGTGGCCCAGCTGCAACATCCAACAAGATTTTATTGAAAGATAAGAACAAGCTAGAGCGTTCCAGCCAACTATCAAGCAATATGTGACACAAATGTTACTCTGTGTCTTTGTTATTAAAGTTCGCACTATCTATTTGTCATTATATTTTTATGTTTTTGAGAAAGCTATAATAAACACAAGCCCTTAACCGAGATCTTAATCCAATCTAATAATTATACTTTTCATTTCAAAAAGGTCAGGAAAAGATGAAAAAAGATAAAAAGAAGTATTTGGTTATAGGTATCTGGTTAATGCATGTCGCTGTTACTGTATTTACTATACGAGTGCACAATAAAAATGTTTTTTCTTTATGAAAAAAAATCTAATTTAGAACTATAAATAATCAGAAACATTTAAAACAAAACAACCCTATGATAAAAAAAGACTTTGCATTGTTTTGTCAATAATCAACAATGCATTTTTCGTATAGACGAGTACGAATAAAATGCATACAAAATTAATTTCAATGTTTCATTTTGTAGTAAAAAAATATTAGAAATATTGTTATATAAAGCTGTCTGAATATATACGATTATATTATTATTATTAAAGAACATGATAAAAAAATATGTGAAAAAAGAAATAAAAGCATTTTCACTAGCAGAATCCTAGAGAGTATAGCACACAGACATATACAGAAGGGGGAAAGACACCTTATAGATAAACAATTTAGGGCATGTTAATGAAATATCACATGACCAATTCACTCAGATGAGTGTGGCTTAAATCCCGGTCTGCTCATGTGTGATAAATGCTATGAGAGTGTCAAAGAATCAAGAAATAAATTGTGTATTAATTCTCCGTCCCCTGATTCAGTTAGTGCTTAACCTTATATAAATAATAACAGTTACACTAATCACTTTAATTCCAAATACCCTGCCCATCTTACAAAGGCCTGAGAGGAGTTTATAACATGCCATACTTTAAATCTCAAAGTAGTAAAAGAGATGCAAAAGAAATAAAACTTCATGCATTAAAATTCACAGGATAATTACTTCTGCAACATACCCTTCTTTCTGTATTTAGGTTTAATAGTCTCTGTAAAGAAAATAGGTTTTATCTCAGTCTCATTTTCATTAATTCCTAATTGGGGTGGGGGTTGTCTGTTATTATTCCTTAGATTAAAATAAACATAGCCCATTGCATGTTCAAACTCATCTCACTACATGAGGGTGATAAGGACTGGGAATAAATAAACAATTTCTTCTTTGCTGTTGAAATTAACTCGCTTAGAGCCTTAAGCTAAGCCTTTTTTTTGGATGACTTAAAAGCACATTTCACCCAGCAAATGAAGTTCTTTTTTTTTGACCTGCTTTATATGTATATCTTTAATTAGTGTCTTGTTTAGCTTAAGCTAACTGATTATCACATAGACGTGACCTAATTAACAGCCAGGCTTCCTAACAGTGGTGTACCACCCCAAGGAATGAGAAAGTTACCTTTAAAACTTCTGTAATCATTAGCTGCAGCTTCACTTAATCCCACTAAACATACACTTTATCTCACAAGCTCGGAGTTTCTCAGCTGGGGTGGATTCGTTGTCCTTTTCTTTTAAAAGAGAATATTTAAATCACTCGTAATGTCCGTATACAAACAACTTTCAACTGCACTCACTGCAAAGGGGTGTTCTTAAATAATGAACGGCACATTTTAAAGACATTCCACCAGGAAGGGCATGCCAAAGTAAGGTATTATTATCTTAGTAATGAATTTGTTTAAACTAGGCTAAAAGACAGAAAGGAATGATGTCAACTCATTCGAATGCACTCCAAGGATGTTTCATGGTTATTTGAACAGTAACATAAAGCATCCGAGTTATGCACGGAATGTGCTTTTCAGATTTACCTTTTTTCCTACACTCCCATCAGATTTAATCACCTCCTGACACATCACCACAATCACCCATTTTCTTTTAAGTGTAAGAACCAAATGTCAGTCATACCCTAGCACTCAAGCAGTCAAATATAAAACACAATGCCTTTGCTGCATTAGCTGTTTATATAAACTATTAAAGTCAATTTCCCAAAATGAAAATGCTGTCATCATTTACCCACCCCCTTATCATTCCAAACCTGTATGACTTTTCTTCTGATAACACAAAAGAAAATATTTGGGAAACGTTAGTAACCGACCAACCACATTACCCATTCACTTATATTGTATGGACGCAAAACCAAAGCAAGTCAAAGGATACCGCGGTTGTTTGGTTACCAACATTCTTCAAAATATTTTGTATTATGCATAAGAAAGTCAGACAGGTTAAAATGACAAAAGGGTGAGCAAATGATGACAGAACTTTAAAGGCAGGGGTCGATTTCTCATAGCCGTTGTTGATGTTCAAATCACCAAAACAGACACACCCCTACCCTTTCGCTTTTGTCAGTGCTCGGCTCGACTAATGTCCATACTGTGGACTGTGCACATTACTGCTGATTGGCTAAAAGGTTGTTTTGGTACTCGGCCCGACTTTGTCTAAGCAAGCGTAATTCGGAAATTGGAGAACTTTAAAAAGCTCTTCAAGTTAGAAATTGGCTTGTGCTTTTGGCTTGTTATAAACTGTACTTGTTGTCAGGAGTGAAATAATATGTATGCTGAACAGATCTTACCTGAAGATGGAGAAGACGGGTGGGGACTGTCATCCTGCACACTGCCTGTTTGGGAGTGTCCGCCTCCAGCACCACTTTCCTCTGTAACATTGGAGGAGCCCGGGGTGGTGGATCGGCTGATGGACTGAGACTCGGGGTCGCTGGCAGAGCCACGCCTTTCGTCCAGACCATGCTGGGAGCTGTCCTCTAGGGATCGACGGTCCTTGCTGTGAACCCGGGAGTGGACCACCATCTGGTGGTAGGTTCTAAAGACTCTGCCACAGTCAGGACACTCAGTGGGTTTTTCTTTAAGGCCGGCCAAGCTGTACTCAAGCCCTTGGCCGAGGCCTAAACCCCCATGGTGAGACAAGAACTCACGGTGGCTATCAAAGCTTACAGCTTCATCTTTTAACGGCATCATGCCTCCACTGGACTTCACTCCATGGAGGAGTTCAGGATGTTGCTTCTGCTTAGAACCATCAATAGAGGCTAGTGCTGGGTGCTCATGCTTGTCTTTCACAAATGGGGCAATGCCAGGTGCACTTGCAAGATCATCTTCTTGTCCGTGCACCCCATGGTGCTGCTCTTTAGGCATGAAGGATCGCTCCATGGCCATTCCACGTGCCATAATTTGCCATGCTTGGTAGCTGTTGAGGGGGTCCATCTCTGCCACCTTAGCTGCGGCTTGCAGGCGCTCCATACAGCTTGACTTCAGGGGAGGTACCAGGTTAAGGCAACCCAAGAGTGAACGTTTCTCATTTTCTCCAAAACCATGGCCCATGCCGGCCATTGGGTTAAGGAGCTTTCCAAGCATCTCCTTCTCCTTCATGGCTATACCAGCCTTGGCCAGCATCTGGTGTTGTTGTTCAGCTAGGCCTTGTTTGTCAGGTGTGAGGAAGCCACTTTGCAGGCAAGAAATGTAGCGCGAGTACAGGTTGGCATGGGCTTCTTGAGCTAGGCTGCTCATACTGTTAATAGAGGGTCTATCTTCATCAACTCCAACTGTGGGTTTGCTCTTGATGGCCAGTTTATTGAGGTGCACCTTCATGTGATTTTTCAGGAACCAGGGCTCCTTGAATCGACGTCCACAGATCTGGCAACAATGTTCAAAGGAGTCCTTGTGTTTCCTCATGTGGCCTTTAAGGAACCAAGCTTGGCTAAAGACCTGACCACAGACCTCACAGCGAAATTCATTGGCAGGTTTTTCTCCACCGCCAGCTCCTGTGCCCTGCCCTTGAGCTGATTCAGCTGTGATGTGGGTTTTCTCCACATGACTGATGAGGTCCTCCTCCTGGGAAGCAGCAAATTCACACAGGGTGCACTTGTAGGGTTTGTGCAGAATGCGAATGTGGCGCTCTAGCTCCTCACGCTTCTTAAATTTACCCTTGCAGAAAGTACATCGGAACCCCTGTGCTGGGTTGAGTGTTTGCTCATCTGCAGGCTTAGGCGAGGCAGACGGCTGGGTGACTCCATCAGGTGACCCTCCGATGTTGGTGGGAGAAAGCAGGCCACATGCAGAGCCAGGCTGTTGCTGGTTGTGACTCTGAATGCCCATGTGTGGTGGAAGAGGTTGTGAGGGCTGCAGCAGGCTGCCCCTCATTTGCTTATCACGTAGAATGGCCCTCTCTTCTAGTTCATGAAGAAGCCGGTTTTCCTCACGTACGCGACCACGGCCCTTTCCAAGATTTCCCAGCTTATGGGTACGGAGGTGGATCTTCAGGTTACCTTTTTGAGCAGCTCGGTGGTCACAATAGGGGCATTTGAAGGGTTTCTCTCCAGTGTGTGTACGCATATGAAGAGACAGAATGCTGTTGAAGCGAAATCGTTTGCCGCATAGTGGACAAGGGTATTTACGGTTCTTGCGGGCATCATCTTCTATGTCATTCATCTGGGAAATGATTCCCAAGTTCTGCCCGTTCAGAAACTGTTGCAAATCAACACGGCCATTGAGACCACTTAGGGCACCCACATCCATGTCACGGTTAAGCTGGTTGGCCAACAAGGCCATCTGACTGCTGATTGGCTGACTAGCTAAGGCAGCGTGGGTTTTTTCATCCAGTGGGGTGGCTGCCTTTTCCTCTGGGATCTGCTGGCGACTCTGTAGTTCAGGAAAGGCATGACCCAGCTGAGCAGTTAGCTGGTGCAGTTTTTGACTGATTGGATAGCGGCCATTAAGCACTGCGTTGCTGAGATGGGGGTCAGCATCAGAGACCACCGAGGATACACCAAGGCACAAACTAGAGTCCTCCATCCTAGAAGATAAAAACACAACAGGTATTGAGTCAGGCATTCAAGAACATGGAGAAGAGCAGGTGTTCAGGCAATGCACACCTCTGTGTAGCCTTAAGGTGCAGTTTCACTGATACACTCGTTGTATTATCACTATGAACAATCAACAGGAAACAAGATATATAAATATATGTAAAATGATACATGGAACATCAGGTGCCCAGTAACAAACATTAACAATAGAAGTAAACATGCAATGATTTAAACGGAATAGGGTGCAACAAACTTTCTTAACCTCACCATTGTCTGTGAACAGTGGTGTCGGATTTCATGGAGAAAAACATTTTTTTCCTCAGACCTTTTAAGACACTCTGTGGTGTTATAAAGGTCATATTTCCAAATTGAGAGCCTCACAGCCTCAAATAGTCTTTTTTTAGAACGAGTACAAACACAAAGGCGTTAAGTTTTTTGCTGAAGTAAGTGTAAGTGTGAACATAAAAGCAAAACAGTAGATACAATCTTTCGTAGATAAGCATCGCAGTTTACATGCTGCACTGTCTGGCAAAGAAAATCACACCATAAGGCAGTTAATTCAGTTCATCCTTAAGTACCCCTTTGTGAGTCTAAATACAGTGCGAGTAAATGGTTAACAACGATGACTGCACTTCAGTGACAAGTGTGAAGAAAAAAAAAGAGTGAGTTCATCTCTGTCTGATTTATGAAGTACTACATGTACTCTCACACTTGGGGAGAGAAGCTGCAACTCTCAGAACTTTGTCTCAAACAGTAACACAATTTTGGAGGCAATAATTACCCAGTAAACACGGCAAGGCGCCGCATAATTAAGCTACTTGGTCCCATCCTATCAGAATCCCTCCAATTACACGCCTTAATGAAACGGAGCAATGGTATTGTCATGAAGCCGCCGCAATACTACAATTATGATATTAACAATAGCACTTAAAACCAAGGGGTTACTCCAGTAAACACAAGCCCTTATCTCACTGCTGCGACACTTGTCTTGGCGTAATTTTCCATTAAGAGGCACATTACGTTTGATGCAAATCATTCTGTGTTCACCTTCTTTTTTTCCCTCTCTGTTCTCTCACTCTCGTATGGCTTCCGATGAGAAGAAAACAACAGTTGGCGTTATTGAAAAGGTTCCCAATGTATCACAGGCTTCCCAGTCATTTAAAATGGTCACAGAGCGGCCCCATGCACCGACGGGCTAAAACGAAGCAGCGCCTGTTGTCATCTGGCTTGGTTGAGCTTATTCAGGATGCTGCTCACCATCTTAAGGAAGGATAATGATGCTGCCACATTCCCCTGAGACGGACAGGGTCAAGCTTCAGAAACCATACAGTGAGTTTGGCTTTGGTCAACAAAATATTGTATAACATCTCATTAAGCTGATTAGTATGCAGCCTGGTAGCAGCGGCTATGCACTTTAACACATGATTACAAACATAAAAATAAATGCACTGTGGTCATTTTAACAAAGACAATGGCAAGAGCAGATGCTCAGGAAATTGCGTCCAGAATGATGGGGGTGAGAGTTTTCGATCCACTTTTATTTAGAGACACATGCTGGTGTCTCCTCGCACACGGTTTACCACACAAACACACACACACACACACGATTAACCGCCTGAGGGAGGGTAAGGTGTTCACGGGCAGGATACCCACCACCTTTGGTCATTAATAAACCCTTTAAATGGTACAGATTGACCCAGTTTACTTATTGGAGAGGGACTACCTAATGACTCAGCACCTGCAGTCTATGGGCTGCTGACACATTATATTTCAGTCTTTCTCAGTGCAGTATGACAGGTCAGTGTGAGCGCAGTGGCTCATCACAATGCTGTACAAACATACATTCCTGCTTTTCACATGACCCAATGCACAGGAAAACAAATAACTGATTTATTGTTGATAAGCAAAGAACGTTTTGGTCTGACAGTCCTAAAAAAAGTGCACTGTTCGAGACTAATACAGAAAGACTAACAAACACACATACACACAGACTCCAGTGGAAGGCAGTGGGCTTGAAGCACATATTTGCTGATGCTCTCATAAGAACTGTAATAAGGGCCGCCTGTTCTTTAGCTATTTGCTCTTCCTACGCCATGTTGGTTGCAATCTTATCTCCAGCATGAATAAAAAAACACTGAGGCCGCTGCTAAACACACTGTGGGCCGCTGCTGAATGCCATTCCTCTTTTGTCCAGAGCTATAACTCTGAGGAATTTAAAAGGAAAAAAAAAACGCTGGAATCGGAATGCGAACAATACACTGTAGGTGTATTATGTATTTAAAGACCGGGTGTGTTATAAACACACTCACGCGTGTAAGCATGTGCATTGCAAATTATAAGCGGCTAAGCAGTTTCTTGAGGTTTTCTGACATTCAGCAAAACGTAATAAAGGAGTAAATGCAAGACAAATATAAACGGTGGACGGTTCGCTATACCAGGTCATCGAATTAAAGCCACAGTCCTCAGACAAACATAAAGTTTCTAAAATGCTGGCCAGGATGTGTCATGACCAGGAACAATTCGCCACCCAAAGAAGCTCCAATTTTGTTCGAGTCATCGGAAATCTTAGCAGATATCAGACAAGGCCCTTTTTGAATGTGGCTGGCATGCCTTCTGCAAAAAGAAATCTATAATTTAAGCGAGGCATGATGAGCAGTTGCTCATTTGGAGAGATAACTGCTTGCCCTTTTCTTCGATTTGATTTCTTTCTTTATCTTTACCATATAACAAAGCCAGAGAGACAATGGAACAATGTGAAATGAACTGACGAATCCAGTTTGTTTTTGAACATAGCCTCGCCTGACGAGAGTATGCAAATGAAGTGCATTAATATGCCTTCCTTGCTCGCGAGTCATTTCATTTTTTTCTGATAAAAAAGGACATTTCATATGGTTAAAGAGGTGTCACACACACTTTCAGAGACAGACAACTGCATTGAGTTCACATTTACACTCAAACAAACAACATCACAGACACAGTCTTCCTCATTTTAAAGAGCAACTATAAATAAATAAATCCATTAATAAATAAATTGAATACTGGGAATTCTTTATGAGAGGCATCACCACGGAACAATGTTCAGTAAAATGCATATTTTCCACGGTATAATTAGCAGAAACGTCATGCCAAGAGCCTTATCTCTAACGACACAAAGTCATTAAAATCTAAATACATCTGCTCTTAAATATCGCCATTCTTAAAGCATATCTGAAAACGCTTGCAAAACAAATCTGCAGAGCACATATGGGGGCAATTTGTTCAAAAAATGTGCACACTTTCATTCAAAAAGATGAAAAGATTATACCTTGTGAAATGCACACTTGCATTTTTCCAAACTCTGTTCCATCTGATTCATCTTTGCATCTGACTTCTTCCCATACAAACTAGCAAACAAATTCAGAATAAATACCATAACATACCACACTGAAAGTCTTAAGGTTTTGGTTCTCTGTTTTTCTTTAGCATGCATGTCTCTGTTATCTGCTCGTGTAGGATGCCCTGCAAAGTTCTCCTTCCTCCGATAGAAATGCTAATGCCTCACCTATTTGGATCAGTGCCATTGAGTCGTGGCCCACAGCATGTATGCCTGACAGCAAACACGGCGGAGGCTCCTTGTCCCAGACCCCCGGCTCTCTCTTCCCGAGCTGGGGCAGCTGGGTTAGGCAGGAGCTAGACGAAACGATCGACGTCTCAGTGGTCTGATACTACCTGTCACACGTAGTGTAACAGCAGCAGCGTGCTCTAATTAACGCGTGCACCACCGCCGCGTCTCATGAAAAGCCACGAGACTTCCTTCAGTGCACTGTCACACAGGGCCCAGTGGCATGCAGCTTTACAGTCTGCGGTTAATACTCAGCCTTTCAAACAACATGGCAAAACAACCGGATTTATGTCTTATCTTAACCTCAATTTACCTCACGATCTCTTCTCTTCTGCAAACTCTGCAATTCACCTCTTAATTAGAGGGTGCACATGCCACAATCACACTGTTGTCCTTCTGTCCTTATCTTTTCTTTGTCAAGCAGGGCCATTGTTTTATCATCATAGAACATGTTGCGTGATTTGTGCCTCCGCCGATTGCGCAACTTCGAGAAACATCTTAATGTTCAAAGGTTTTAAGTTGCAGTCTAAATGAAGCTCTCACATATTTTTGATGCGAGTAATATCTCAGGCAAAATAAATTCTATGTCTCAACCGCTTTCATTATTGTAACGATCATAGAACATTTTGCTTATTTCACGTGTCAATAACATTTTCCAACTTCAGAAATATAAATACCAATAATAATGCAAACTGAGTGATTAATAATATTTCATAAATTTGACTTAACTTAACTTACTAATACAGAGTTAACACTAAAATATCTGACGTTTGATTGCAGACTTTGGTGTCTAAGCAAATCTGAGGCTTTTGTGACCGTTGGGATATCTAACAAAAAACGTATTTGAGAAACTGGCATCTTTTTGTAGGGGAAACACCTGAAGGCAGAAAAAAGTATACTGAATATTACTTAATCTCATGGGTGAATGCATTTACGAGCACAAAATAAAAGGATATGGATAAATATCTGCTAAAAAAGAAACCAGTTCTCACGTGTTTACATCCATAGTAATAAACCGGCTTCACAGAAAAACGTGTGTACATGGACGTTTGAGACTTGCTGGGTTTCTCGCATGCAGTGACGTCGTTGATAGTCTGTTTTCAGTCATTAAAAATGCCACGGGAAATCGCTCAAAAGCTGAATTTTATATCTCTTTTCATGTCTGCAGGAGTTATAGGAGTAAGACACGGGCAAAACAACTGATATGTTGAAGACATTTCTTTTTCTGTTCTATGAGAATAACATTTCTGTTATACAAGCACTTCTTAATGAAGATACCTGTAGAAGCATCTATATGCAACCATGAGAAACAAACCCTCAAAGCACTTTCAAAGTGACAAACAGGAGGCAGCGAATAGGCTGCTAAACAAAGGTGTATCTAAGATATTTGAACTGATTGTGGTTTCTAAGCCTGCAGTAAGCATTGCAAGATGCATGATTATGCTTTGCATAATCTTTGTGTCTTGGAGCTGGCATTTAATAGCACGTTTTGATACGAGGACATCAAGGTGAACGTGACCAAATTCTGGCCTCTGTAGCGACAAAATATTGCATTAAACTTCAGGTGCCCGTGCTAATTCACGTCCTTGAGCCGGTCCTCTAGTGGCTCCTCGCAAATCAACACGGAGGGCAGTGGCAAGGTTCCATTTTAAAAACACATACATACACAAACTTACAACCACACGCGAGTAAACTTCAGCCTTGAACAGCCTCTCAACAAAGTGTTATGATGTGTATGGCTAACCTCAAAGAGGACATAAAACACATCTAATCCTTAAATGTTCTAGATTACACTGCATGTTCAAGCCTTAAATCAAATAACAGAGAACAGATCTGGCTCTTTCGGGCTTTGAGTCTTGATTTAACATCATTTCTGTGACCTTCTACATCCTTGTTTGGAAAAAAGACATGGTACACTTAAGAGAATGCAGTGCTTTTGGGTGAGCAGCGGGCGGGGGTTGTATTGACAAGTTAAACAAACTATACTCAAAGTATTTGCAAGTTGAAATGGAAATAAAAAGATAGATTGCAGGGCCATTAGCTAGTCTGTTATTGTGAGGCGTTATCGACCAAACTCCATTGACTAATTACTATGCAGCAGATGATTAATTAATTATGAAAGAGGTCATCGCTATTGATAAATCAATCATTATTTACAGAAAGTGCGAAAGTCAGTTTTATTTCCACCCGATCATTAATGGCCCCGGTATAAAAGAAAATGGGAGGGGGAGAAATTGGAAAATGGCTGCCATATGTTGCATTTTTAATGGATGGAAACAGCAATACATGCTATGCACTTATGGGAATATGGCTAGACATGCACAAAAACAAAATCATAAACGTTGCTATAATTCCTTGTGTGCTTATCAGCAAAGTTTGATCGGTCCCTCTCTCTCTGCTCGTGTTTAGTCTATTGCAGGTGGTCTTCAGAATACTTCTAATTAATCCAATAAAACGTGGCTTGTTTTTCTTCCTCCCGATGCTCTTTGACTGAACTGGATTATTAGGGGCTGTAATGAGGCATTAAGAAAAGGTTTCCAGCACAAGACCGAATCTGAATCAAACAAAGAAACGCACACAGAAAGGACAAACTCGTTCTCATCCAGCAAACAGCTCGTCGCATGATGCAGGCTGTTTTCTTATTTGTGGTTAGACAGTAGGTGACCTAATTATACCTAGTTTATGGGTTGAGACGCCACCACAGATGAATTGTTACACTCACAAATACACGTGGGTTGGGCCGCCTTCCTCTCTACACAGCTCTGATCTGTAAGGCTCAGCCCTCAAACTTTCGCATTCTCCCCTGGTCTCTGTCTTGCACAATATATTATTGAGAGAGTCTTAAGAGAGCATTTCAACAAGTAGTTCAGCTTACAGCTCATCTCTACAGATCAGTATGAGCCCACGAAAGGAAAAATGCTGCTCCTTTTATCCCGTACGTCTGACAGACTTGTTGGGAAGCCAGGAGAGAGAAGATCAGTGGGGGACCAAAGAATTCCCACAGTTCATTGTCCTGGCCTGCTGCATCATCACCCTCATCATCATCTAGAGCCGGCCCGAAGCTCAAAGCCTCCCTTTATGTTTAACATTTGCGGCATTATCCTGAAAACCAGCAGATGTACACTGTGTGTGTGTGTGGTGTACAATATAGTAGTCACAGCATGTCAAGTCTCCTGCCTGTAGCTCTCAAACTGGGAGAGAGGGAAAAGATGGATAACTGTGAGCATTTGTTAAATTGTTGAGGTGGTTTAGAGTGGGATAAATGGCGTAATGTTCATACCCCTCACAGAGAAAGCTAGACAGAAAGTCAAGTGACCATTGTTCAAGACCTTATCCTAAAACATATTTGACTAAAGGTCAAAGCTATGACACCATTAATCTCTAAAACTTTCCCTAGTGGTTGCCACCCACAACTCTGAAGAAATTAAAAAGATTGTACATGAGGTGACGGCTCTGAGGAAAATATGACTGCTCAGATGTCGCTCTTTCATAGCTCATGAGACATCAATGAGCTCCCAGTTATGGTTTGTGTAGTTATCAACTTGAAGTCTAAAAACAGACACAATGGTTCACACAAAACTTCAAACCATTTTATGAGTCTTTTCTGTTTTGAGAAATCTCTCATACAATGGAAGTCAATTTGGGCAAATTATGTTTAGTTACCAGCATTCTTAAAAATATCTTCTTTTGCGTTCGGCAATAGAAAGAAAGCCATACAGGTTTTCATTTTTGGTTGAACTATCCCTTTGACATACAGCTACAATACATAGCTACGAAAATGCATGTGGAATTAACAGCCCAGCTTACTCAGTCTTGAACACGTTTGATACAAAACTTTGCTTTATATTGACCTCTGATTGAAGACTTTGGTGTCCAAGAAAATCAGTGTTAAGATCTCTTCCTGAAACTATAGGAAAACTAGAAAGCCTAAGAGAATGGACTGAGATTTTAAATAGATTTGTGATTTTTTCAGGAAAAAGAACATCAGAAAAAAGATCATTAAACCCAGTATGACCTAGTAGTCTTTTGGGAGTCCAATCTAGATTGTGTGTTAGAACAGAAGAGGAGAAAGACGTGTCCTAGTGTCAAAGCTGAGCGACCCGTGGACAAATCACTGATCATGCATGAATACACCTCAGCACAAAAACTCAACAACAATGAACACAGTGTAGAGATGGGCAAAGGGGCAAACATCCAAACCTTACATCATCTACGCTTTTACTCAGGACAGCAGCTTTAGGAAAAAGACAATACTACCCCCAAAAAGAAAGATGCAAGATCGTGCCTCTATTAAAAACCTCCATTGTGTTTTCAGTGAGGTCTGAGCATCACTTTCTGAACTATGAGGGGATCTAAAGAGGACCTGAATAAATATATGAAGCTGTATCAAAATCACTTATTCGACTGTCTGAAGGTGACAATCTGTTCTCTCTCGACACCCTCTCTATCTCTCAGCTGTGGTGAACAAAGATTACCTTTGTGGAAAACTTAAATGTCAACGTAACCCCCAAATAAGTGAATATCAGAAATAATTGCTGTTTTCTTCTCGCACACGCTGCTTTTGTGCGCATGAGTTTTGCATAATGACTCCAACAAGGGGTGTTGTTTTGACAGGTGCTGAAATCGAGTCGAGAGGAGAGGGAGACAAGGTTCAATTTAGTTTGTGAATCTTTTAATTGTTACATGGCTAATTAAAAGAAAAGAGAAAAAAAGAGAAAAGATATGACTCAATGTTCCCCAGTGTTTAACGCTGCTTGTGTGCATACATCGGCCCCAAATCGTGCCACCAAAGCCGCTCGATGTAATAGAGAAAATACAGAAGAGAAAAATCTGCTGCTACTTGAACATCCTTACCGGCTCTTCACAACTCCAGCCTGTAGTTTAGAGTTTTCACAAAACAAATGTATGGCTAATTAGAGATACTCATTAAGGAAGGCAAGTCAAGTAATTATTTTACATCATGCCGCTGTTAATTGAATGATTCTTCAATGTCTTTTGAAAATATCTCCTTTTTTGTCTCTCCTTTTTCCTCCGCGCACGCAGACGATAAGACTATAAACAGGTAGCGCAGCCATATGCTCTTGAATGAAAAAGTACTTCTGTCGTGGCAAATGGGCTCTTTAAATATTGAACCGCTGCGTGTCTTTTTAATATGGCTGATGTTAAATCTTCTTTATTCCTTCACTTTGATAAACTCTCGAGCTGAACCGAGAGAAAGTTTCACTTTTGTGAGAAACTTGACTGTGTCAAGACAGTTATGCAACCATTCTCTGTCCTAACAGCGTGTTTTAAAAAAAAGCAGCCCTCTGACATCCTGTTTAAGAAAGCCACTAATCTTATCAAAGGCATCAGGAAGTCAGAGTTGACTGGAAATGCTCTTGACTCTTTGTATATGCTACAATAATATTTTTTCTCTCCCTTTCTTATTTTTTCTGTCTGTTACTTTGTATTTTTTTCTGCCGTTCTATTGCTTGCCTGCAAGTTGAAAGGAAAGATACTGGTTAACTTTTTCTTCATAATTCCTATAATCACTATCGAGAAGCAGAGGAACAGTGTGGAGGTTGACTGTATGTTAAAAGGCCTCTCTTTATTAAGAAAAGTGTCTTTTATTATGGACTAATTGTGATGGGAGGAAGTGTGTGTGGAAAGGGTGGACTCTAGAGAGAGGGTGGAGGACCTCAGGGAGATCAGGGCACATGTTTATTTATCAGCCTTTATCGGAAATGGTGAGGCCACAGATCCCAGCAGAATCAGAGAAAGAGAGGGAGAGAGAAACCCTCTTCTCTTCCGCAGGCCAGGCAGAAAACGTTTACTTCCATGCCAGCGTTACACTGACACACAACTATGATTAAACGACCAAAGCAGAGCTGGTCAAACCTCAAAGGCTTTTTAAAATAAAAAAATCAGATCTGCGCTAATCCGCAAAACAGAAAGGTGCATCCACTAGTTCTTTCTAGGCTAACACAACTGCACAAAAACAAGCAGGTGTTAACAAATCAAGTCTGTAGATTGGGTTGTATTTTGCCTTAACATATGTAAAGTACAGAGTTAGCCACTTGTAACTTACAACATTACTTAAACTATTTTATGTTTAAAAAAATCTTTATTTTAAAAGAAAGAGAGGACCCATCCTGTACACTAGTATAGTATACTTAACATAAGACTATGAAAACATTTCTGTCCATTTAATCCAATCAAACAACTGTCTAAATATTATTTTAAAAAGTTTAAAGAAACTAAAATAAGAAATGTTGCATCAGTAATAAATGGAGGCACGAAAATTATTCAATTTAAAATAAATAAAAACTAAACTACACAGGAGATAAGATAAATAACAGTTATTCAACTAAAATTGAAACATGAAAACTATTCAAAATAAAAACCTTTAAAAAAATATATATAACTGAAATAATAACTCATCAATCAATCCCGGAGAAAAAGGTATAAAACCAATAATAAGACTCCACAGAGTCAAAAGACTGATTCTCAAATCAAAGCCTCCTTGATCTGAAAAACAGGCCATTCCACCTGTGGCATTTATACATTAGCGTTTAACTGATAGGGAAGACAGAAGAATGACTTTAGAGGTCCGAGTTGGCGAAAACACCAGATTCCAGATGTCTCTGCTCACTCAGTCCCTCGTTCTTCTTCCCCTGGCCAGCTCCACACATTCTTATCCTCCTGTCTGCCCTGTGAGACCTTGAACATGATAACAAATTCATCCTCTTTCACGGGGGGCTGCCACGGTGACCCGAAGTCAACGGGACAGGAGAAGAGCAAAGGAAAGATAAGTTCATAATGCCAAGGATGTTTTGGTGAAAAATGACCCGAGTCTGTCCCGTGAGACTCGGGGTGAGCACGTGGCTCATTCATTTTAGCGAGCGGTGAAGAATTTACACATATTCCTCTCTTCGTCTGTTATGGTTTGGTACGAGCTGCCATGTTAACATGTTTCAGGCACGCTTCGAGCATTGATCTCCGTACGAGCGTTGTCGGGGAAGTCGCGACCTCTATGCGCAATTTGGCTGTCAGAAGCTTCACAACAGCTGGAGGAGAAGATAGGAGAATTTTATCGTCTGTTTATACGGCTTGTTTAGACATAAATTATATCAAAACAGGCATACGTGTCCTGAAAGAATCCTTTGTGGGAAAAAGTTGACGGTTTTAGACTTAGTTGAACCGTGAAAATGTATAAAAAGCAGTAAACGTGTAACACCCGGACTGCCAGTATAACAGTAACTCTTTGGCACAGAAAGCATCAGGTCTCTGTTACCCGATTGGCTCTGACCAAGCCAATTACCAAACTCATACAGATCTGAGACAAGGCCTGTATGATTCTGTCTTCTGCTTAACACATATACACACACGTCCCAAACAGAAAGATACCCTTAACCCCCCCAGGGCCTGACAGCAGCACCCTGCGAACATCAACCCCATCAGCAGAGAGGTTTAATCTCTCGCTCTCCGCCATTTCAAAAGTCCCTGACTCTTGTTTGTGCAGCCCCCTCCTCTCGATCTTTCCCTCCCTCCCTTCCTCTCCCCTCTCCATATTTTCTCTCCTGCATCTGATTAAGTTAACAATGTGGCGTTATTTGCATGCTGATTTGGCGAGGTCCCTCTCCTCCCCGCTCGCTCTCACAAACACAGGGGCTGGATCACGGTAATGCGATAGCGCAGCAGCCAGCCGATGCAATCTCTACCCCTCCTCCAAAGCCAGGTGTGTGCTATCCACTTCTCTCTTGATTCCCTCCACGCTCATATTTTAGTCCTTCTTTATTTTTTCAGTCGTTATGTGCCTTGTAAGGATTGCATTATAATCAAATCTGGTGGAAAAAAAGGTTGACGTGGAGGGGGTATATCCTGTCTTTTTATATTAATTATAGAGCACGGCTGATGCGAATGTATTCCGAAAGCATCTTCAAAATAGGTCGGCATACAGTTTTCTATTCTTATCACATTTAAATGTCAACATGGTGCAAAGCTCTACAAATTAGTTCAGGCAGACTTCAACCCCCATTTAACATTTAAAGCTCCGCTCGGTAAGCCCCCAATGTGTGATTCAAATCAGTTTACACACACATAAAAAGGAAGCAGTGCGTCTTTCAAACTTCTCATTTCAATACTGATATTATTGCCAACCTTTTGCCAGAGAATAGGCTGGGAGAGAGGGAAAAAAGAAGTATGAGACGAAGCAACAGAAACAATGCATTAGCTTTCATGAATTATATATCCGCCTTCATTCTGAGAAGATTCGAGGATTTTCGGAGCCTATGCATATATCCTAGACGGGAATGAATAAATCACGACGCTGGGGTCATTCCTTTTTACATGCATTGAGAGCCATATCTGGATGATAATAATGTCCACATAAAACACTTACTGTGGATCATTTGGAATGCCAGCGATGCACAAATTCGCCCAGATTCTCATATGTCAATGGAAATGTCCTGAGGAGAGCTGCTGCATCAGGACATTTATTTGTTACAGAAGATAGCCAAGGCGAATATGGAGAGACCAAGCTATTTCTGATGACGCTCGAGTTCTGGGTGTCAGATAGTGACTTTGGGCAAATATGAAAAGATTGTATGGACGATTTCAGAGGTGCAACAAAGTGAATTTTGTTTACTTGAGTTTACTTCATAACCACAGGTCTATTTCAGTCAAATACAAATATGCTTTTAATCTTGCTAGACAAAGATGGCAGAACACCTTAACATGTAAAAATGAAAGCTAATCTCCTCAATAACAGTCCATGGAAGTCTATTTAGCCACCAGGGTCTTAACTCTGTAATGCACAAAGCATCGCTTGCATTCCATAGAACAATAGTTCAGTCCCATCGTCTTGGATGTGAACGAGCTGCCCTGGTCCTCAGTTGACTCAGCATTACAAGGCAAAGAGGCTTAGGGCCCACGGGATGAGTTTCACACCTCGAGCTGTTTTATGCCAGCGAGCGCTATGCATGACCCTGCAAGTCTGCTCCAGACAGCCCTGGAGGAGCACTCGCTAGGCGTGTGAGGATAGGACTTGCTCCTCACGCCTCATTACCCAGACCTCCTATCCGAGTCCCCCAGTCACCATCGGCAGAGCGGAAACAGCTATGGACGTGGCTCCGTGGTCTCGTATTTCCACTCCTTCACCAGAGGAGGCTGGCAGAGAGAACCGTGTAGCCTAGCACACTTTTCCTATCCAAAGTCCTCTGGCCAAGACCGCTGTTCATGTATTTGAGCAGTCTTGCCTCAAAGCTGCCATTAACCAGCTGTCTTTGAAACGCCATCCTACAAGGCCTCAAAACCTTGGTGCTTGTCGGTACCGCAAAGCTTTGGCGGGATATCAAATATTGAACGGATCCCACCACAAAAACATTTATCTGATCCAACTAGTTCACTTTAAAGGCAGATATCTTTCCATTTGCCTCTAACTCGACATGCAGGTGAAAAGCCTTAACCTTGCCTCATGCTCAGTCCCTCTCTGGTTTTAGATGGAGCAGGGCCTTGAAATGTGCTAAAAAGGCTATTAGTTCAAAATGTCCGCCTGATATGTCCACAGCAAAATGTCAAAATATATCCCTGTATGCACGGAAGGGCCCTAAGGGCTTTAATTGACTATGGTGTAAAGGAGTTAAGGAGGGGTGAAGGAACATGATGAAAATGAATACTGTTCATTATCAGACAAACAGAGCCCAATGGCGCTCCTAAAATTGGCAGGGAGAGAAGATTTCCCAATGTTAAAGCACATTTGTCTGCCGAGTAATTATCGGACTGCACTTTCTATGGCATTGTTTCAAAATTATGAAGAATTATGAATTTTTCAGATTTAATGTGTGTGAGTGGCAGAGGGCTGCCAACTTGAGCCTGTGTGTGTGCGTGAGTGCTTATAGCTCAATTCATACCCACACTCTGTGTAATTAAATTAATGAGTTAATGCAGGTATAAATGTATGTCTGCTTTATTAGATTACAAAAGCCAGTCCAAACATATTAGTTTTAAACTTCCAGAAGAACAAACTAACTCAAGCAATTTAAACTGTCTTTTTACTTGATTATTTTATAAAAATTAAGAATATCAATGTTACCATTGTGATCAACCAATCACACCAATATACAGCGAGAGCATCTTTAAAACACTCTGTATTTTGTTCTGTACTCTCATCACTTTCACCTGCCAGCAATACTTATATTGGGGAAAAAATCAGAAAGACTAATTTTAAGAACTTTGCAAAACTTACTGATCTTACTCAGAAGTATGCATCACATCAGCCTAGACCCAACCAGTGGACAGTTCAGTTGACCGGGCCAAATGAACTATAATTGCCTCTCTCGCTGAATCCGCATTATGGCGCAACTATGGTGGTGTTTGCTGCTTTCCAATCAGAATTCATTTCTTTAAGAAAATGAACAAAGGTTTTACCAAAAATAATAATAGTTTAACTGGGTATTTGTTATAAAAACCAAAGTAACCACAAATTTATATTTTTTTTATCAGTACAGTGGTCCTAGTTTTACCATTTTATTGGTAGTAAATGTGTCTTAATACAAATAATAATCATACCACAAAAAACATAGTAATAAAATCATGGTTAATATTCAAAGGTTTGTAGTTCTATACACACTGCACGGTCAATACTATGGTAAAGTTATCATCCACTATAATAATTTACTTCAAATTTACTAAACTATGTCCTTTTTATCTTTTTTACATTTAAGAGTGTTAAATAAATCATGTTAATTACATTTATTTGAATTGAATCATATTATATAAATTAAACCAATTATTTTACCCCTGGCATATTTTGGAACATCATAAAAAGTTATATTTGCTAAAGACCAAATTAAGTGACCTAATTAATACACATTGACCAAGATGATAACATAATTTATATAATATGCCCTCCCCACCCTAAAATAGTTTCTATACCCTTGCAACAAATAGTTCCACAATAGGGCCTGTCTCTGTTATTTCTACTTTCCAAGTCCTCTCCTTCCCGATGTTTGTGCTTTACCCACTCTCTGCAAGGAGCTCCACGACCGCCTGGCAACTTTAAATATTTATCAAATTGAGGCGGGGAAGAGAGAGCCCTCTCCATCCCGCTACAGTCATTTACCAATTATTTTGAGTACCTGCTGACAGGTACGTGTCACAGTCAGCTACCCTTCCCTAGTCCTCTCCCTCACATGATTTACCTTTCCCCCTGCTGAGGAGGAAGCCGCCAAGCTACAGGCGCTGGAGACAGCGGATGTGTGGTAGAAGAGAGCTACTGTGGCATACAGCTGAAGTTCCCACGCTTTGATTCGGGAAATGGTTGATTTGCTGTGGAAAAAAGCCTCTCTTTGTCAATGCATGCGAGGATGAGAATGACAGAAGAATGGCAAAACGCAGAAGCGAACCAACAATTGGGTCAGAATAGAAAACAAGCTCATTAAACCAGGAGAGGGATTTACCAACAAAACACCTATCAAGGTCTGTCACTGCATGTTCTAGCTGGTGAAGAGTAAGCGTTTGATAGAGAAGGAAACAATGTACACAGCTAAAGCATGACTTACATTTTACAAGTCTATATTTCAGTCTACATTATCTTTGCGTCAAGCCTGATAGCTAAGCATAGGAGTCTTAAAGATGCTGTTTTCCTTAGCAAAAGACTCAAGCGGTAAATCAATTATGTTTCATGGGTAGGTAATTGTGCATTTGTGTGTATGTGAGAGATTTTGGATATTGCAAGACTGAATACATAAAGCTTGACATTTTGTGTGTGAGTACTGCTCTCATCAGGGCAAAAAATAAATGAACAACTCTCCAATGTGTGTGTCCGTGTGTGCATGTCTACGTACGAGTGTATGTGCGTGCACTTCCTCGAGGGGGCACTTCACAACACTATCAACGTTCTCTGTGCTCCAAATTGTCTGCTTTCTGTCTTCCGAGAAGCAGCAATACTCTATGAAAAAAAATAGAAAAGTAAATGAAGATAAGAGACTGGCTAAGTAGGTATTCTCTCTCTCTCTTTGAGTTTCAAAGGCTGGATTAAAAAGGTGATCTGACATGCAGGTGTGAGATTATCAGGGGAGAGGTGCAGGGGACCCTGGGGACTGACATGATGGAAGGGCTATTATTCTGTGGGACTGTTTTCTGCTATACTATGCAATACCAGCTTACTCTACAAAACAAATCCCATAAAACATTGAAAACACACAGTAAGAATAAGCTACAATAACGGTGTTTTGAATTTAAGAGGAAAAATGAGGGCTGTCATAAAGATATATGCATATATTTTAAGAAAAATGTTAAAAAGTGTTAAACATTCATATATGTGCCCCTTGACAACAAAACCAGTCTTATGGTTCAAATTTTCGAAACTGAGATTTTTACATATTCTGAAAGCTGAATAAATAAGCTTTCTGGTGATGTATGAATTGTAAGAACAGGATAAGAATCTGGCTGAGATACAACCGTTTAAAACTCACGAATCTGAGAGTGCAAAAAATCTAAATATTGAGAAAATTGCCTTTGAAGTTGTAATTCATAGGCACTGTGGCAGGCCATCCACTCACAAAAATAAAGTTTTTATATATGATTTAATAACATGATCTTTACTTATTATCCTAATGATTTTTGGCATAAAAGAAAAGTCGATAATTTTGACCCATACAATGTCTTTTACGAAAAAAAAATCCCGTGCTACTTAATACTGGTTTTGTGAACCATGGTCACATATATTATTTTAATTATTGGTAAATATAAATAAATACATGTAAACATTTCCTAAATATGTAAACATGTATGAATGTATACATGTATGTGTGTGTGTCTTTATAAATACAAAATTAATATGCACAGTACACAGACATATTATATGTAAACATACAACTTTTATTAATTTAACGATAATTCGTTTGACAGCCCTATAAATTATGGGAGTCAAATGTTTTGTTTTTAATTTAATGCCAATTTTTTTTATAGAATTGTGGAGAGGGAGAGCGAGGGTTAGGAAATGACACAATTCGAACCCATTTAGTCCATATGAGCACCACAGCTCGATGTGTTGGAGTATGTGTACTAACCTCTGGGATAGACCCACAATGGGGTCAAATGTACAAAAAACATATTCTCGGTTTGTACACAAAAGCTCACCCTATTAGTATACAGTGAGGTGTCGCCAATCTAAATACAGAATACATGTCTCCCTGTTGTGGTGTTTTGTGTTTTTCTGCTCTGCCAGAACCACTGCGCGGTTCTAATCCTACAGCCCGCCACTGACCCGAACCCGCTGCATTGCGATCCTATCGGCCTGTGTGTGATACGCCTCTAATTGAAAAGGCCCTGCACCATGTCTAAACCTCTCCTTGCAACTCCAGCGCATGTTATGTCTGCATACGGAATCGGATCTCTAAGAGGCTTACGAGTGCGTGTGCATGTTTGAGTGAGTGTGTTATGTTGCAGGTACGTGTATGTGTGTGCTCATGTGCAAGGTGCATTTAAACGTGGTGAAGGAGTAGATTGATATTTGAAACAGAAGGAATTAACCACCTTTACTTGGTTTTAATTACAATGAAGTCCACCTCTGTAGCGGAGCACTAAAAATACACGCTGGGTTTCCCTGTGGGACTGAAGTTAGTAGGCCTTACGGCAGCTAATACCTCAGTGCAAGAAAGAGAAACACACACACACATTTCAAAACCATAACGCCATAAATGGAACAGGCCATACGTCCTTTCTGTGTATTTTGGGATCTCAGTCTAATTCACTCAGATAATGCTACAAAAATGATATATTAAAAAAGAAAGAGAGAGAAGAAAAGGAGAAAAAAAATCAAATTTGAAAAGAGAGAGCAAAAGGCACAAGGGAATAGTAGATGAATCCAGGTCTTAGGGGTGTTCCAGCGAGTAAAATAAGGTTGAACCTCAATAGGATCAACATTCAGGGCAAAACTGCAATAAAAGTAGAAATGTGACAGGGAAAATGATCTGTAATTAGGACAAACAGCACTAAAAGCAAGTTCAAAGATAATTGTTTTTGGAGGGGTGTGTGACTGACTGCTAGGATTCCCAGGGTGACCAGTTTGCTTGCATGAAGAGAGAGAGAGAGAAACTCCACGATGAAAGTTAAAAAATGATAAAGGGCTTTGATGAAAAAGGTTAAGATGCAGAAAGAAACACTCAACAGCCGGAGAGACAGAGGAAAGTAAAAAAAAGAGAATGTAAAGTGAGAGAGGGGGTGAGAGAAAGTCACTGAAGGTGAGATCAGTCCATCTAAAAAACAGAAAAATTAAAATAGAGTGTGTGAATGTTTACAAAGACACCCAACCGAACAAGCACCAATCCATCATAAGACCACGCATAAAAAACAACAAGTGTCCCAACACCCTTATCCCCATATACATCTCCACACAAAGACTGCTATTGTTGTCGATTTTCACAACACTATGGCCTTTGATGGATTCTGCGAGCTAAAGAATAGGAACACAATAGATGGCAGGGGTCAGGGTATAAAACGCATTATGAATGACATTTTTTATGTTCGTAAAACAGCCCAGGCCCCACATTTGTATTAATCACCTGAGAAGGTTCCCAGGGAGATTCAATGGTCACAGAGGGGAGGGACCTGCTAGATGCGGTTCAACTTTAAATGCACTTTCTCTCTGTTTGTATACTGTATGTAGAAGCTGAAAAGCAGCAGGAAATTATGACAATGTGAAATTTTATACATGACATAGTTTCAATTTTATTTTCAAAACTAACTGGACAGCTCTTTCTTTTTTCGGTTTCCTGTCCCTAAGATGGAGTCACACTTGGCTGTGGGAAACATAAGCATAATTGTGCTTGAACTGACTCAGATGAGACCTAAAAATACACACAATGGCAGCGAGATGAGCAGAGACAGATACAGAAAAAGAGGGGCGTACTAAAGCAGCGTGTGTATTCTGCCTATTTTCCCACATATGACAATAATGGAAATAAACGGATGCATGAATTAAACCTCATTGTCCGCAGACATGTCCTGCTATATTTAATCCAATTTTATTGTAAAATATGTCGGGGTCATTTTACTTTGACAAAATCTCCTCTTGCAACTGCTTATCTGTCTTTATCTGTGCATGTTTGAAAAGAAAGGAAATAAGGGCAGAAAAACAGTTCATCCATGCAATTTTTGCAATTAAAAAAGACACAAAAATAATTATTCCGCAGCACACTCGAGCGACACATCCTGAATCCATGAAGCACGGATCACGTGTTTAATAAAAAGGTTAATCAGTTGTTAATCAGAGGATTAATAACTTGTTATTTTCTTTACAAAACCATTAATATTATGCCATAAATATTTAATGTTGATGGGTGTGTTTTTTGTTTTTTATTGGGTAGGGAGAAGAGGAGCGTGTGAATGAGTAATCCACACGCTAATGTGCATTAATCATGCTTTGTTAAAGACAAATAAATTCCGTCATGTTTATTAATACAACCTCGGAGACAACAATACACTTTACATTATTTAGAAAGTTATTAATAAAGTATTTATCTGCAGTGCCACTAAAGGACAAATAATGCTACAAGCTGGTTAATGTAGTCCACAAGCGCACCCCTTCAGGACAAGCCTTGCTACAATATAAACGGTGGCATTATCATGTAAAAAAACTTGAGTTGACAAAACTTGAAGACTCTTCTGTTGGTTAAAAGGAATCCAAAAGTTTTGGTTTGAGGAAAGATTTTTATTTCCTTTCTGCAAAAAAATGCCCTGCCAATCTCCTAATCAAAGCAAAACAAATATTGCGTTTCTCTCGCTTCAATTGTTTGAACGAATATATCACATTCCCAAAATACTCAGTCCCGGTTCAAATGTAATTAAATTGCGCCTTTAGTAAAAACATGCACTGGTTCTCCAATTAGTTCTGTTTTTGTCATTCAAAAATAAAAAATAAAAAGAAATGCTGGACTTGGGCATGCCCAAGGCACTGTCGCGTCCCAGAATGATGCAACGTCTTTGTGTTCGCTAGGTTGAACGTCAACACAATAGTTTAATTTTCATTCTTAAGACTATTGATGGAGAGAGCAGAGCACACAAACAGTGTGGGTGTTTTGATTGAAGCAAGTTAAAAATACAATTCCATTGATTTCAAGTGGGATAGTGTTTGAACAACAGGAAGTGTGAGGGGTGCATTATGATGGCACAGATTCAGCGTTTGACTGATTAAAGAACTATACGTAGTGCTTTGTAAAAATAATGATGCATGCGTATGTGAGGATGAAAGTATTTGATGTCAATTGCTCTGTAACTGGCAAGTACTGTAGTTAACTGCCAGACTCTACAGGCTCCTTGTTTCTCGTCCGTTATCTGGTTCTCCCTGTGGCTTTGATACGTTTTTGAGCATCATAGAGAAATTAAATCGCACGAGCCAGGTTCTTACAGGGTTAGTTCACCCAAAAAGGACAACTCTGTTAATTACTTACTCTCATGTTATTTCAATCCCATGTGACTTCTCTTGCCACCGTAGAACACAAGAGGAGAAATTTTGAAGAATATTGACTGTGCTCTTTTTTCCACACAATTAAAGGGATAGTTCACCCAAAAATGAAAACTCTGTCATCATTTACTCACCCTCTTGTCATTTCAAACCTGTATGACTTTCATTCTTCTGCAGAACATATAAGAAGATATTTTGAAGTATGTAATAAATGATGATTTTGTGGTGTTTAATTCAATGGTGACTTGGCCTTTCGTCACATTTTGACTTTTGCGTTCCCTAAAAAAGTGAAATCATAAGGGTCGGAACAACAAGAGAGTGAAGCAACGTTGATGAATTTTCATATTTGGTTAAATTATTCGCAACGCATACGTGACCATCGGTGAGCTGACTAACAAAAGTTTATTTATAATCAAAGTTTGGTTGTACTTTTTAATCGAATAACTGAATGGATTTCTCACAAAATGCAATTCATCTACCTGTCAATGCATCCATCCATGCTCTCAACAATCCAGCGGTGGCCCTACGCTGTCAAAAAATAAATAAATATAAATAATGCACGTCTACGCGTCTTTAATGAATATCAACTGCGAACAATTTGAGTGAAACCTCTGCAAATCTATGAGCCCGAGGCCGATGGTGAATAATTGTTGAATAAAATGTTTGCTCCGAGCGCTCCTTCACACTCCCTTTCACATTAATAAATGGAAAACATGGTCATGACTCTATCCAATCCTTTCGGTTTTATAGAGTCCTCCAGTCCACACGTCCAGATGGATTCCATCTGAGAAACAACAAGAAAATCATCTCTACAATGCCATAGCACGACGTACCATCTCGCCACCCTGCATGGCATTTAAACCACCTTCAGTCCATTGTCTTCCAGAACAGAGAAAACCAAAGAGAGAAAGAGAGCGAGAGGAGAGAGAGAGCTGGTGCCAAAAAAGAAGGCTGGAGAAAGTGGGAGAGATTCATTTTGTGTTTCGTTTAAATGCTGATTTCATCATTGGACTAAAACACATAACTTTAAAAGCGAAATCAAATATTAAAAATGACAGGCGGTATAAGTATGGTGAGTGAGCCAGGGTCACGGAGGGAGGAGGCGCGGGCGGCTTGTCAGCCACTATCTGTCAGAGTGAATTAGAAACAATCAGGGGCAACTGAAAGAGAAGGTGATTGTTATTAAGCAGCGGGGCTGTGAGCAAGCTCCCCCAGATGTGGCCATGCATATAAAAGAACAGGAAGCCAGCAGTTTAATTCAGGAAGCGCTGGCGAACACGGCCCGCACAAAGGGCGAAGGAGGAGGGGGAGGGATGAGAGCAGGAGAAAAAGGCCTTTTGTTACTAATAAGCTGGAAGTTACTTTGATAACAGGCAAGGGTTAGGCACTGAAATAAAGCCCCCCCCCTTCCTCTTCGCCTCGCACGCTCACTTGTTTCATCCTCAATTCATATTTTCAGGAGGACAGGCCGCACCAGTCAGTCAATATCTGCGGTGGAATATAATGGGAGTGGAGAAATAAAGAGTGAAATGTAGATAAGTTGACCTTAACAAGGGTGAGGAGAAGAGACGGCCTCAGCCATATATCAATTACCCAGCTGCGATCGCACTCTGATGATGTGGGAGAGGGTTCGGGACGGACAACCCCTCCCTCCGACATCCCCTGACAATCTCTCTCCGCCGCTTGCTCTGGAAAGCTCCTTGGAGTCAGCCATCATGGCCACAGATTGTTGTCAGGGGCGACTGGGGGAGAGGGAGGGGATATGTACGATATGTTTTTCAAAGGGAGGGAAGGCTCGATTTGAATGATAAGAAAAGACGCTAATCTGCCGCACTACGGCCTCAAAGGCACATCCCCTATGACACTCCAACCCGCCCGCCACACGGGGAAACACGCCGCACGCACGCTGACCCAAAGTGGCCGAGGTTCTCATCACACATGTCTAAACACGGCAACAAAGTAACTAAACATTGAAAACATCAAACATGGCGACGTTCAAGCAACTCTTTAATGACTGACAACGGTGACACGGGGCTGACAAACGCAGATGAGATACGCCGAGGATTCTGGGTAGACGGCTCCCTATGATAGTTAGTGTTTTTACAACGCGCTGTTAATATATGTAAGTTTGCATCACTCTGTGTGGTAGAGAGCGTCTCTAGAGAGTATTTTTGTTTGTTCTAACAAGCCTGTCATAAGAGACTGCTAACTTCAGCTATGCAAATACTCCACAGGCAACGAAAAAAAACCCACAAAATGAAGATTGTCATTCGAAAAGTCTCCGTCTTTCTTTAAACGACGGCAACGCTTTGATTTTCATTTCTCTTTGTAGTGCGAGATATCTATGGAAATTATCCCTGCCTTGAGATATTTTTTGTGATCCTGTAATAGCTATAACTGTTAAATAAAAGCTCAGAGATAGAAACACATACAGCAGATTTAGAAGCGTGTCACCAGTCTCTGTTTTTTAAGCATGATGTGAAGAGCTGTGACTGGAGGGTTGTGGTGTTAAGCATGCTATTGCTAAATATTACCTCAGGGAGTAACAGTGTATGTGTATATATAACACCTGAGAGGGAGAGAAAGAGAGAGAGAAGTGAGGGGGAGTGGGCCACGTTAAAAAAAGTCAGGCGAGAGGCAGACACGTACGGACTGATGGTTTTATAGCAGAGCGGGGAGGAAGAGGGATGTTAGACAGAAGGACAGAAGGGATCGCTGTGCCATTTAGAGAAAGAAAGATAGACAGTTAAGGAAAGAGGAGGGAGATTGATAAAGTTACGAAGAAGAGAGAGGAAGAGAGGGAGAGAGAGAGAGAGAGAGAGGGTCCATGCAGTCCTATCATTTCTTCTCCTCTCAGGACATGTCTTAGATTTCAGTGTGATTAGATAGTCAGGGATAGAGAGATGTTCTGAGGGAGTATTAGTAATTAATCACTACTGAAGCTGGGATTTCCACTCACACTGTCTCGTCCACACACACAAATACACACACTGTTCCTTTAACCATTCAAAACACAAAAGGAAGGGAAAAAAACAACGGAAAAACACAATAAATAGAAATAAAAATAGCAAAACAAAACGACAAAAAAGCATTAAGCAGAGGCTTAAGAGGCAAACGGTTCCTTTTGTGGCATGTGCTAATTATTACCGTGCCCATAATGGGCTCCAGTCTTCTCCGTAGACGATGTCTAGAACACCTATCATTACTGAATGAAAGGGTGACCGTAAAAAAAGACCAGCCCTCTCTGCTTACAGCTCTCTTCCCACCCGTCCACAATCTTTTTTCTATTTTTATTTTTTTATTTTCTGTACTATGAATAAATTTAGTCCGTCCCGGACATGAAAATGTCAAATACCTAAAATACACCTAGGCTAAATAGCATATTAATTTTTAATGCTCCTTCATCCTATGCTGCTATTCTCATATCTAGTATGTCTGCCAACAGCTGTTGCAGGCTCGCTCATAGGGGGATTTATAATCTATCTAAAAGTGTTCTGGAGCATTGTTCAAACGAAGGGAGGAGGAAAAGACTTTTATTCATAGGCGGCTTTTTTCACCCTTTATTTCTTCTTAAAATATGTGAAAATGTAAATCATTATTGCTTCTCTTTATTTTTTATTTGGTTTTAAAAAAACATTTCATGTATTTAGTTGAAACTATTTTCCCTTTTTCACCCAGGAGAAAAGATGCTTTTTATTGAAAATGCATTGATTTAAAATAACAGCGTTTATACTACTCAGCTAAATTTATTCAGTTAACTATAAGTAAACACAAAACAATTTATGACAGAAACATGTAATCAAAAAGTCACAAAAATAAATTATAAAATCTTTTGCCAAACAAAAACGGCATATATGTAAAAAACACAACACATATAATTTGTTCACTTGATCTGCTCAGTTTTGCTTTTCCTCGACTAAATATATACTGAGAAAAATCTAAACCTGCTAGCGAAAACTTGTTTAACTGCACTTTCTCGAAACCTCAAAACAGTAAAACTGAGACGAAAGTGCAGTCTTCTTCCTTATAGTGCTTTTGTGCATTGCACATTCATGATGTCCGCACATGAAACATGCCAGTGAAAAGGCTTGAACTGGATTGAAAAGCAAATTGGAGAAGCAATTGTTCTAAATTGGGCTTTTATATGTCATTTAGGTGCTCAGCTTTAAGACACATTGCAGTAGAAGATTACAAGTGTTCAGCACAAAACGTGCTACTTCAAATGGACTGTCTGCTTGGGATCAGTCTTAAGGATCAGTTAATCTCATCCTGACACTGACGATATAAGACGAGTAGGTAAGTGAACATGCCTTACAATTTATCTTATGACTGTTCAAGCGTGCAGACCTGAGATCAGTGAGCTGGCATGTGACTAAATGTATGCCCTGTGTCTGAGCATGCATGCTAATTTGGTACAGGTGTCGATGTATGCTACAAATCTTAAATTGTGTTTTTTCAAAGAGTGAATAGGATTCGAGTGTGGGGAGTAAGTGACTCTGGCTTACCTGATCACTCTAAATGCATACTGTTCCGGGGCCCGTCAGGTTGAAGAGACCGTGACTCACCCCGCCACTGAGTCTGTGGAGCAACAAGCGATGACAGTAGTGATGAGTCTTTATTCTGTCAGAAAGAAGAGAGGAAGAGAGAGAGAGAGGGTGTCAGGCCAAATGTAACAAATTCACTGAATCACAGCAGTGGCGCAGAGGTCAAGGAAAAGCACCCGAAAAAGGTTAAAGATGAAATCAAAGCCGTGGCTCAGAGCGCTGCTGAAAATCTATCCCTGTGAGGCAAGGCCACCGCTGACGCGCTCGGCAGACAAGAAGCTAAATACTGCACGCCACTCTGGGATCTTTCATTTTCAACCGATCAATAAGGACTTATATTTATCAGGATTCCAAGCAGCTGCCACATCTGACAACCTCCACTTCATTTTCGCACTCCGCCCTCTCCCCTCTCTCTCCCTCTCTCTCTCTCTCTCCATCCATCCATCCTCTGGGCTGTCTTCTGTGGCCTCGTGCTAAATCGGGACCTATCGACCATAAAACCGGACAGGGCCTTCCGTGTGGTTATAGCCCTCACGCAGAGCCGCGCTCTTACCGCGTCCCCCTAATACTGGGTTAAGAAGCGTGCGTTTTGTCATTAGCCTGTTGGCTCGGGCCCATCTCCCTGCTCTCTTTGTTCCACGCCACGCTATTGAAGCCTGCCAAGAAAATGGCGTCGTAAAACATGTACACTACCCCATTTTGCGTGCCCGTGCGTGCGCACCCACGTGCGCTTTCAAAAACGCTGATATATTTAGGGAGGAAAAGAAGGGGAAAGGAAAGTCACCAATTTAAATCATTCAGAGAAGCAGAAGATTTGCTGTGAGGGTGGAGAGAAGGCCGAGTTAAAATAGCTCAATCTCTAATCATCTGTACGACAATATTTGCTGTGAGGCATTCTAAATAGATTATCGCTGGTCCATCTGCCTCATCACTGATTTATAAGGCGTTAAGCTGCTTTCCAAAGGCAAGGACTTCCTTTGCAGCTACAGTAGAAGGATTCTTGTTCAAATCAGGGCCAATGGCAGCTAAACAAGCCCGCGCTCGGCTGCCGCGAAGCAGTTTCTGCTTTCAGCCAGAGAGAGGCAGAGGAAATAAAAATAGGACGGCACTATCCGGTTTGGAGTCGCCACACGAAGCGTTTTGAATCCAAAAAATCTGTATCTCTGATTTTTTTTACAAAAGAACAAGGAGGAGGGGAGGAAGTGAAAAACACATACACACGCACAGACACACAAAACAAGGGACATCATTAACATATGAATACTGTATGCAAATGGTTAGAAGAGAGCAGATGTTGCCGCATTTAATTGACCTATATGTGAATTGCATCCAAACCTACTACACAAAGTATTCTGAGTGTTCGTGGAGCATGCAGTAACGCTGGATGCCCGACACTGGCTTCCTTACACAACACAAACAGGGGTGATACACAGAGTAAATGAGGGGGAGAGCGAGACAGAGGGAGAGAAAGATATAGATGTATAAAGATGAAGACTAAGAAACTCGAGCATCACCGCTGAGATCCGTGCCGGCGGACAGCCCATAGATGACTAAATACACTGGCTGTGTGTTAAAGCTTAAAAAGGCCGTCCTTATAGGCAGTATATGGAAAAGTATTGTTAAAGTAATGCCTGTAGTGCCTTAATCTTGTTAATTTAAGGCATCACAGATGTTTTATTTGCTGCCTATGACATCCCACAATAATGAATTTTACATTCAACTTTTTTCCAACTTATGACTAAAACATTATGATTAGCTAATATTTCATTGGTTATGAGCTCATATGAATATTTTAGATCAAAAGTAACCTTTAAATATACAAAATGCATTCTGTTTAGTAATTGAAGATTGACTGACTGGGCAGTCAGGCAACTGCTTAGGTTTCGGACAAAGCCACCGGCTGTTACCACATTGTGTCTCTTGTGCATGACATCACTGCACCACACAGGAAATCAATCACATCGTGGCCTTTGGGGAACATGACCCTGACCGGTTATGATCCGCAACCTGTGTTACATTCTGTTTCACTGTCACCACAACTCTTACTGCTTTGGTGAAGGAACTTGTGAAGGAGGGTGGAATCGTAGCTTTTCTGTTGCTAAGTTTTGCATGGGTGAACTATAAGAACCACAAATGCTAATTTAATCTGGGCTCTGCCCTTTCTTTTCCCCTCTCTCCCTCCTGCTTGGGAATGTCATTAAATTGTATTAAACAGCCTTTTGTCCACAGGGCAAGGACCACCCGATATATGATAATACATTAATGCCCTGGTGCTATGGCCACTGATCTGAGACGCTCTTTAAGGCCGCGGGCTGAGAAGCACACACATGGAGCATGCAAGTCTGCGTTTGTGTGTGTACGTGTGAGTGTGGGGGTATGTATGTGCACAAGTGTGTGTGTAAAAGAGAGGCTGGCTAACAAGTGTTACACATACTAATAGAAACATACCTAATAAATTACAAGCTTTCAGGGTCTGGCAAGCTGACATTTTCTCTGCGAGCGGGACAATTTCATATCTGCGAAGCAGGGAACCAAATTGCATCACATGGAGATGCTGACAGATTAGCATAAAAATTAACACTTAAATTTCAGCTTATTGTCAAGCCTTCTCCTGCTCTTTCGGAAACACCAACAATCAATTCCTTTTAGAGATCTGATTAGCTTCCATGATGCTTATTATCCTAGTCGTGTTTCTGCACCGCCATCCAAGAGTCCCGGACTATTTGTTTGAATAGAATTAAGAGGCTGATAAATCCATAGGTGTCTCTTAGATGCACATTCTCCTTTCCACTTCTCTCCCGCTCTTTCCTTTTGTCCGACCCTTCATCAGCAGTCGCTCATTAAACATGCTGATTAATATGCCATAGATCGCAGTGGAGTGTTTTACATTTAGATGGTTTATTATTTACATGTCCAGCTGACGCAGTCATTTTAACAGACATGCCATTAAGACCACAGCCCAGTGTGAAAACGTTAAATTAATGTAGGCGTAAATAATAGCGCAATCTCTTTAAGAAATAGGCAGCAAATCATGAGACTTGCTTTGCATTTGCATAAAAAAGTATAGATCAGTGTTTCATAAATAATAAATAATAATAAAAAAACTGAAAAAGAAAAAAACTACTACACGGGCTACATTATTGATGATATGAAAACAGTTTTAGAGATGATCACAAATATTTCTATGTGATATTATTCAATATTCTAAATAACTTTAAAAAGCCTAATGCCACAAATGCAGTTTAGGCATGTGTTATGTGAAGTCACTGCATTCATGTTCACTCTTTCAGCGAGAGCGGTGCGAGTCTTCTCACATTTTCAAAAGCCTCAATAACGCTGTTCTGAAATATCAGTCAATATATTCGTATTAAAATCGCTGCACAAGTGCGCGGTGATGAGCGGCGTGCGCTCTGGGTGGCTTTCCAGGTGGAGCGAGAGGGGCTTCGTTCTGTTTAAACAAATTCTATTTCATCGCATCCAGATGTCTTTAAGCGCAGTCCATTCGCCATGTGCGCACTCCAAGATACACAACAAATGTATACAAACATTTATTCATAATGGCATGCCACTTCTCAGACTTAAGAGTTGCCTCTGCTCTTTCCATGCCGTTTCAGGGGTAAACCAAGTCTAATGTTAAGCAAAAACAGTGTAACGTGATTAGCCGGAGCGCTCGCTTCTGTGACCGGATTCCTTGTTCTCCAGCCAGGCGTCTAAGTTGGGACGTGTGTTTGTCGTGTTGCCCACAAAAACTTGTCGGGCTCGGGCAAGACTGACTTAGGATGGTAAAAATGACATCCCTGATTTGAACATTACCTGAACATCTTAAACTTTATTAGTCAATTTAGAAGTGAAACACATAATACATGATGTTCTAAGTGGATAACAACCGCCCCTGCTATGCAGAGCAAGGAATAATTCAAACCACCCCCAGCAACCTGGTCTCTCTCTCTCTCTCTCCCTCTCTCTCTCCCTCTCTCCTCCTCAACCTCTATTCTTATGTTAACATGGCTAATAGGAATGGGCCACCCGGCAGTGAACTTAAAAACTTAAGTCCACGCTCTAGGAAAATAATCCATTTCTCGCATCCCCTGATGAAACTTCAAACTTTATGTGTGGGCCCTCTGCAGCTCCACCGATACATGTGCCGGGTCCTTAAAGCATATTACTTTTCACACGGTTTAAGAATAATAAACGTGCACTTAGTCGAGCTGTTTTCTCGTCCTAATGCCACACAATGGCTGCGAGGAATTCCAAAGTCTATAAGTTCAGAATAAACATTATGTTCTTTTGTTGACTGTACAGCTATTTCTCTCTCTCTCTATTTTTTCAGAACTTGTTGTGTTTTCACTCTTAACAATAAGCCCTTCCTCACATCTGAGCAACACACCTCACTGCCATTTAATAGGTTAAATCCCAAAGTATGGAGAGTCATATTATAAAGAGGTGGTTTATTTTTATGAGCGGGTGTAATTAACGCAGCATGTCCTATCTCTTAGTCATCCATGCCAAGGTCTATATTTAAACAACTTTATTGTGAAATGTTTGCATTCTCAGCATTTGCAGGCCACACACAGATTATTATTTCATACTTCTCAGCAACGTTCTCAAACATTTACGCTTTCCAATGGTTATTGTTTTTGATTATGGCTCTTTGGATGAATCACTCTGGGGGGGCCTGACTAGAAAACATGTTTACAGAGGGTCGAGTGTGAACCTGAAGGCCTCGCTCAGGCCAAACGAACGCTCACCACCTGATTTATGAAGCGAAGATTAAACTATTTATATCCGGACAGCCTGAGTTGTTTAATTTCTCTGCTTGAGGCCATTCGTTTTTTCACTCTGTTTCTTTCTTTTTTTGGTTGCAGGACTGCACAAGTTTCTCTGTTCTGTGTATTTACAGCAGCGAATAAATATGAGTGAAAAGAAATTCACCCCATAGTCCGATCATTAACCCTTAAGCATGCTTTCAGAAATGTGCTCCTTTTGATTTATATCAGATATCATTTATTATTATCATTAATATAATTGAGGTGGTCATTATAACAATAAGAAATAAATCATAATGTTGAAAAATGATTCACGGAGTTGCTTCCTCTCTATTTAATGACACACCTAAGCCAGTTTTCTTAACGCCAAATCTTAGAGAATCTTTACAATCCAGAAGAGACGTTTACTAAAGTAATTTGTAGTTTTGTATAAATATAAATCAAATGTCATAGCAGCTTGACAAGCATAAAATATCACACAAATAATTATACACAAACCTGAATGAACAAATGTTTAACAAAAAGTTGGAAGTACCAAAGTCTTACAGGTTAACCTTAATCAAAATATTTCCAAGTAACCTTCAAGTACTCTAAGAGATGGATGGCAATCACTGTTCTGAAATGTTACGGATACAAATGACTTACGGCCTTGAAGACAGGATAGTGATCCACATCAGATGGGAGAGCAGATGTCTTTTAACAATGGCGCTCCTCAATGATATGCCCTGTGCCACCACAAACATTTTAAGACTTTCATTGTTACACAGGTGCTTTCTCAGAGCGCAGCAGACAACAGAGCTCTCGAGGCACACGCCACCCCGACCACACCATTCACACTTCATAAACCTCACGCTCAAGCCTCCAGGGTGATGAGGTGGGAAGGCTGAGATGGACGCGACAATCTGTGAGCTAACCACACTTCGACATATGGCAAAGGTCCACAGGCCTCTCTTAATCTGTCCGTCAAACTGGCTGCTCCGTTTTCCCCACTGAAACGTGAGAGTGTTACATGCACAAATGGCAAAACTAATCCTAGCATACGCCTGCTAGACTAGCATAATGTCACTTTATTGTTTCATGCTTTACGTTTAAGTAACGTCGAACAGTTCTCCTTTCCGACTTGAAAGTCTGCCAGCGGAATTACCTCGAGAGCAGCCCTGCCAAATCCAGCCCATAACCTCAGAGCGTAACATCGGCCCATCATTTTGCCCTGTTGTGTGAAGCTCAGGGCCACGTGCAGTCAGTGGCGTGCAGATGGGATTTCAGAGACTAAAGCCTGTCATCTTTTGATTAAGAAAAGGAAATGATTTCACTTTAAAGGCATTCCTCACGCACAGCAGTGACCCAGGAGCTACGTGACACATTCCATAAATACAGTACGTGCTCTTTCTTGTTAAGACATTAGAGACATACTTATAAGTAAAACATTTAAATATATATTAAAAACTTTTACATATTAAAAAGTAGTTATTGACACATCAACGTTTATCTCTATAGAAAAAAGGTGATTTCGTCTGTCCACTGGATAACATTTTGTCTGTTTGAACTTTTTTTAACAGTAAAAAAATCTGATGGTAACACTATCTATTTTATTTTATTCATAATTATTCAGTTAATTGTAATAAAATAAATACATTTGAATTACTTACAAACATTACTAAAAACATAATGATATTTAGCTCTTTAATATTGTTGCATGCAACCTTGCTACCCCATCCTTTTTCCGCTTTGTCCATTTTACACAAATTGTAGCGTTAACTGCATTTGTCAACCTCAATTATTCAACCACTTAACCCAAAAGATTGTAAGAAAAATGATCAAGCAAATTGTGTGTAATTTACGGGCAAGTGTTTCAAGTGCATCATGGGCAAGTGTTCAAACCAACTGATCCCAAACTAGCTGTACTACCAAGTGAGAGTTAGTTTGGATTAAATTTGCAACCCTGTTATCTAATCAGGTACATCTTTAATTAACTAGCATTTATACTTTTTATGGTTTAATTTAGACTATAAATTGAATATGTGTTTTTATGCTTACTGCAAGAAAATAACCACCATAAAACATTGAAATTCAGCAAATGTTATATAGACAAACCTTGCAAACCTTCAAAAAATTATAGAAAAACAACATCATATCATATTTAGTTCATTCAACATTTTATGAAGGACATCAACATTTTATGCCCGCTTTCACTGACCATTTGAGGAAAATAATATTGTAAAGGTTTTAGGCCCTACTATATATTCTATTTTTAGAAAATGTCATCTGCTACACTCGTTCCCTCTACATGTTGTAATTCTTTCCACTTCGCAATATAATGTTAAAGTTTAAGACGATTTTTACCTGTCTGCCTAGCTGTCAAGAGACACGCAGTAAAACTGAAGCAAACTTGTGAAATTTTGAGTTTGGCTTGACACGATACATCCCTGTTTTATTGTCAGGCACTTACGACAGACTACAGCGAATCTGCTCAGGGACCTGACCTTGGGTTAAGTGGGGCACTGTGCTATTTTTTCATGACCCCAGGCTTGTTAAGGGGAGAGATCGGGAGTCTGGGAGCACGGGGGAGGTCTCAGAGATTGAGATACAGAGACGGAGCTCCTCCATAAACCTACAGAGACAGACCTAGACCCGCCTCGCCCGTCACATTAAAACGTCTCTCAGCAACACATCTGCACATGAAATACAAATCACGCCTGGCCAAAGCCGGTGCAGTCCGGGAACTGTAAATGTTTCAGGAGAGACTGATAAAAACGTACTGACCCTTTGCAAGGGTCCCTGTGTGAGTCTGGTTGTGTTTTGAGACTCAGATTTCTCTGACTGCATATCAAAGTGCTGTCCAAGCATCTGTTGTCTATGCTGTGATCTAATACTTACAGATGACGTCTATCACATGAGAATTATGTCATAGAACTTATTATATTGTATTATTAAAAGTATTTATTAATATAATTTCAATTACTAAGTTCTCACCAAAGCATTCCTCTGTTGTTTGGCTCACACAGCTGACATTTTCCATTTATGTTGTTATTTTAGCTTTGGTTTTTGTAGTTATAGTAGATTATAAATTATAGATGACTCATTATATTTTAAAACAAATTTGCATTGTTGAATATGAGTTTAAGAAAATGCTTTAAATCATACCTTTTCATTTTATAGTTTACATCACATTTTAGTGTACAAATACGAACCGGATCCTAACCGCTACTCCATGGCTCAATCTCTATACTGTTTTTATACTGCTAACCAGTGTTCTCTGTTTAATCTAAAGAATCGAGCTGAGTGTCAGAACTGAAGCCGAGACCACCAGCATGGTAGTACCTCACCTTAGGTCAGGAGAAACAGATCGAAGTGCTTACCTGCCTGCTGCCGACTAAGCACTTTACACACTGGGACAACATACTGAAACCAGAACCACCTCAACAATTCATTGTCTAAGAGAAAACTCGCCGGTGTTGTGTTCACACACTGATTGATATTTGTTTAAAAACAAAAGCGGGTCATGTAAAATATACAACTCCTATTTCTTTTTTAAGTATTTGTAATTTTTTCAAGATGTCCCAGTATTAGAAAGCGAGAGTCTACTTTATTGTACGTCATAATCTAATAATGTTGGCTATAATTAGAGATTTAACTGAAACGCAGGACTATTAAACAAATCTTGTAGGACACACTAATGCATGGGCAACCAGCATGTTCGGCAGGGATTTGAGTCAGTGATGACTTGCTTGTCTGCCCTATTGATTGCACCTGAACCTCGCACACTCTCTTCGTATTATTCAAACCTCCTCAATATTTAATCACCAGTCCAGACCCCACCCTCCTACAAGACCACCGCACACACACTCTCAAACAAAACGTCCAATACAGAACGGTTTCATAAGAAATCTGCCTTACGTAAACATAAAGGTGTACACTTGTGTAACACTCCGTCAAACCTGTTCGTTTTCATCTCGTATTTCTTCTATAAATTGACCAGAAACACACGCACACACAGTTAACATCTGACAGCAGGCAATCTAAGTACTATATAACATGCCACACACACATGAAACTAATTAAACATTATCACACTTCCTGTGACAAAACATTCATTAAAACTGCACACACACGCAAACAAATCACACTGGCAGACACACACAAGCGAGTGCGCACTTCACAAGCCCACCCAACCCACGACAGTTCTGTTTGACCTTGTGTTGCCATATTCATTACATCATTAAGTTACCTCTTCATTAACTTTTCATTATTTATGGGGGATTTTGGGGAGGGGGACCTTTATCAAATACTATCTTTTGTTGAGCTCACAATGTGCAGGCAGACCCCCTCGAGAAATCGTCTGCCATGCCTCACTGCCAACAGGAGAATCAGCCTTGACCTCGTGTCATTTCGGAGTTTAAACCTCGCTCCCCAGACCGGGGACAGCAGCGACTGAAATCAATGAAAAGAATTATTCCCTTTAAGATTACAGGCGTAAACAAATGCGAAAACGACTCCGGAATTAAAGATGGGTTTGGTTTGTTTGTTTCCAAATTGCAACAAGGTTTCGCTTTTGCTTCTGTCTTTTCGTTCCATTGTGTCGGCCATGTTTAGGAAAAGGAAATCAATAGACAATGCCATTTGAGTCACGCAAACACCGCAGACTTCAGATAAACATATTTGTGTTCTGTACCCTTACACGAGCACCATTCTGTTCCCAAGGCGTATTGCGCTAGCTGTCATTAGCGAACCATCGGCCCCTCCACCGCCACAGATTGCCTTTTTAAAAAAGTCTGGCTGCCGACCATTTCACATCGTTGGCCAATTATAAATGGCAAATCACAATCAAGCCGATTTTTCCCTTCCCCCCGAAACACTCTAGTCTGGCCTGGCTCCATGGCTGCTCTTGAATAATAGGGTGATAGCCCTTTGTGTGACAGCCTGCGCAGGCGTTGGGTATTTTACACATTCATTTGACGGATCCTGGGCTCAAACTGGCTCATACAACACGCCGGCTCAGCCAAGTCTCCAGCCTTTCCCGAACCTCGCGAAGCGAGCGGCCGCGCGCCACATCCGAACGCTTATAAATGGCTTCCTTCCCCAGCACAACCCTATCGGCCCATATTAATCTGAGCACACGAGACAGGTGACAGCAATAAATGCTGTGAAAGTCAGCAAAGACCCCCTAAAAAAGAATAAGAAATATGATTTCAGATCAATGCTGAAGAGGGATCGGAGACAGCGGAGGAAGCTATTAAAGTGTATTAGGGCCGAGCATTAGGCTTGACTGATAGGGCCCTCATTGACTTCCAGTATCACAGCCTTACAGCACAGAGACGAGTGTGTGTGTGGGGGGGGGGGGGGGTGTGCGTGCTGAGCTGCGAGCTCTCTCTCCATATACACTCCATCCCATGATCATTCGCCAATTACGACGAGCTAATGCATCCAGAGCCTAGAATCCCACCCCAAAAACGAGGGGGGAAACTCTCCAGAGACCCGCTAATAATATAACTTAAAACATGCTGAGAGAGAGCATTATGCGCAAAATGGAAATCAAAAAAGAAAAACAGTGTAATTTAAACTGGGGCAAGGCTGGAATGGGTTTAACTTACAAATGGCAAATTCGCAATCTTTTCGTCTCTCTGTCACTCACTGGCTCAGTAATGCTAGTACCATAAAAGAACGCATTAGCTGTAGAGAGAGAGGGTCTAAAGGCCGGAGGAAGAGTTCAGCTGTTGGCTGTGAGAGAGTGGAAGAGCAGGTTGAGATGAAGGGTTTGTTATACAGTAAGAGGGGCTCCGGAGGGCAACAGTTTAGTGTAACTGTATGAACCTCACACAAAGCCATGAAGTGCCGAAGCTGCGCAGGTTAAGTTGTTGAAATTCTTGCAAACAAATATGAAAAGATTATTTTGCATCCTTCCGTTTATGTCTAACTTGACTAGTACTGTGTTGGTGACACAAAGTTCATGGGTTCACAAAGAAAAGACATAAAACTGCAATCTCATTATGCTTCTGTTATGCCCACCTACTAAAAGATTCATAAGCATAATGTAAATAAAGCCAAAATGAAAACACTACCATTATTAGTAGAAGTCATGTGTTACTATTCATGTGTTCATTATTAGAAGTACGACACGTGATGTCATGTTGATGTTTGAAATATCTATCACAGTATCAAAGATGAATAAACCTGAGCATATAAGGCCAAGAATAATGAATTAAAAATAGTTTTCAATCTCACACACAAAAGCTTTTCGCATTTCGTCAGAGCGTGTTTTCTGAACAGCTGCCTTGCTGAGAAGAGGTGTGCTGATATATTCTAATCAGTTCTGGCCGATCCAATGGTTTGTGTGCGCATTTGTTGTTTTATCATCAAATTGCTCACTAGAACAGAATGTTACTGTCCTCCCTCAGAATGCCTGCATATCGCTCCTATTTTTCCTCAGCAGGCTGAATAATTTTCTCTCGTTTCTTTTCCCCTCTCGCCGTCATTCTTAGTTTCTTTCGTTGGTACGACTTTCAGAATTTTTGGGTGCTGTAGCTCTAGGACATTAAATCAAGTGTTAAATCCAAATAAGCAGGTGCAAATGACAAGACGAGAATTTAAAGTATGCGTGTGTGTGTGTGCGCGCACGTGTGTGTGTGTCAACCGCAAACCGTCCCACGGTACGCCTTCTCACTACACTTCATCTACAGCATTAGAAAGTCACATGAGGATTACTCATCTGCTCCTCGTCTTCCATCTACCTCTCTCCTCCTTTCCTTCTGCACGTCTACTGAACGCTCAGTCATATACAGAGACATAATCCAAGCGAATGTTGGAGAATGGTGGCAGAGTTCAGATTGGATCTGTGTAGTGCTGACAGACTACATCATCCGGGAGGGCCTGTAAACCCTAGTGAAATAGTTGTGTCTGCCGCACAATATTACTGTCATGCTCCTCAGAGTGTCCCCCCCTCCCTTACAAGCAGACGATTTACTCGGAGAATTCCCCGCAAACATCCGGACCCATGGATTGTGTGACTGGAGAATGTGCACTTACAAGTGAATGGGAAATGAATCCCTGGATTAAAATTTACATAGCACAGGAGATTTTATGGAGTTTGTTTAAAGCATTACCTTTGTCTCAAATGTTTCTCCTAAAATTTCTCGTTCTCTTAGGAGTGATGAAAATAGAAAGAAATTAGATCATTGTTGACATGCTGTAAGATTACAGAGCTATAAAATTTGTGCGGATGGTGTCGTTTAGATCATTTTTACCTGATTATACGTTTTAAAATATTTGGCTTTAAACGATGGACTTTGATATCATGGCAAATCTGAGCACAGTTTGTGAAATTGTTGACATCTCTCTTAGAATTCAGTTCTAATTTAATTTAGATAAATGAAATCATGTCTTTTCATTTGAGAAACAAGTTTCTATTTGCAAGTATTTTTTGTTATTTCTTTCCAGGATATTACACTGTGCTTAAAACAAACTGCAATAAAAAACACATTTTTAACAATTAAACAGTATGTGAAGAAATACATACGCGTACTTGACAAATAAACCATAATTGTGTCCTACGGTATGGTTGAACGTAGCACAAATGAATTTAGAAAAACTAACAATAAAGATAGATCTCTGTTGTGCTATTTTATTATAATTATAAATATATTAGTCTAGTTTCTAATATTAGCTCTCACACCATAGCTAAATTACAGTTTATTTTGTCAACTACCCAAGTGAGAAACAGGAAACATTTGTACAAACAAGCCTTCCAATGCTGCGCCTAGATAGGTAGAAAACAGTTGCGTCTCTGGATTAAAGTAAAAGATCTGATGGCTGTGTTGGTAAGGAAACCACAATCTGTTAAGTACAATAAAAGCTATGCGTCTGTTACCCCCCTCTATAAATGTTCTCTTGGCTTGCAGAGTTTCCATTTCCTCCTTGAGTCAGTTTGATCAGTTAATAACATTGGATCACTTATACTCTCCAGTGCCTGTTCCCTCACTTTGAATCCCCTAAAGGTGGAACTATGGGAATAAGTACGAAGTCACTTTGAAGGGAGGCGCTTGCTGGAGTGGGTGTTTCTCCAAAGTACATGATTACTCATGAACAAGTGTTGAATATGTATGCGTGAGGATAAATGATGTCATATCATATTAGTATAATAAAGAAGGACAAGAGAGGAGAGAGGGAGATGGATGGAAGAAAAGAATAAAGCAGAAGGAAAGAGAGAGAGGGAGTGCGGCAGAGTCTCGAGGGAAGGGGACGGTCATATCATACGAGCTTCAGAGTGAGCGGCCTTTATCAAGCGAGGCACGAGCTGTGGTTAAGACTGTCCCGCGCAAATATGGCAGCCACCTGCTCACCATTGCTCTGCGTCTGCAAAGAATTAATTTGAAGTTTGGGGTAATTGTAACAAAAATACAAAATCTGGCTGCGTCACATTAATTTCTCTCTGCCCGACGACGTTTAATTTGAAACAGGCTTTTCAGGGGACGCTCGGTCTTTTCTGGATGACAACCCAAGGATTGTGGCAGGTTTTTTGCGCGGGAGAGAGAGCCGGCAAACGCTTGTATGCTGTTAGGGTTGCCTTTTACAACACATGGCTTCACATTCCACACATCGCAGATGCATACAGCGGCCCGTGCAAATGCTCCAGCTGCCTGCTTTATGAATTAACAGTGCAAAACCAAATCTGGTATATACAAACCGGAATCATACAGCACTGAAATATACTGATTGCACATATGCGTGTGTGTGTGTGTGTGTGTTTGTTTATCATTGTATGATATGTGTGATTTAAGCGCTATCAGTGTCTCTCTATATGATCTAAGGTGTTGTAATGATGCTCTGTGTGTGTGTGCGCATGCATGGTGAAGAGCAAGTGAATCTTTCATCAAGCATGAGTGTGTGCGTGTGTGTGCGCGCGTGTGATTGAGTGTGTGTATATCTTCTGATTGAGATTGGTTTGACTGGCTGGGAGTGAACAGATGTCAGCATGTGTCGACTGCCAGCAAGACTGAACAAAGCCAATCGCATCGTCTCCCTGTCCAAGAGCACTAAAACAAGGGACCTGCAAAACCAAGGCTTGATATTAGCTGTCAACAAAACATACAACAGCACACATGTGCGCACCCAAAAAGACACACACACAAAGTGACGGGCACAAAATGCACATAAACTGGTCTCCATAGCTTGGCTGAACTGCCCAAAAGTGATTTGGAAACGCAATCAATTGGCATTGTGTCGGAGACTAAGCTCCCAACTTACAGATTTGTTACTGTTCGCCCTGTTGTTATTTTTAAGGTTGTACAGTACTCATGTGCGACCGCAGGATTAATTAGCATACGACTATGAATTGCGTTGAGACCCAAACTGGTTATTTACAGCCCTATCTCGCACACACTTGGTCAAAACAAAGTGTTTAAATGATTCTGGAAAATATGAGTCATTCAATGAGGCATGTTCATCACATATACGAGACAGAAATTATGAGAGGACTTTGCATGGAAAACTTTCTGCTCGCTGATGCAAACAGTTAATATTAAAGGAACAATACAGGGTTTTAAGAAGGATCTATTGACGGTAATGCAATATATTATACAAAACAATTTCTTCAGAGGTGTATAAAGACCTCACGTAATGAACCACATGCAGAGCGGCCCCTACATACATTGAATTCGCCGCCATGTTTTGTACAGCAGCCATAAACGGACAAACAACTCTACAACGCGCGTTTCCTCTTCCTCTCCCCTGCTGTATGGTGGTGAAACGGATCGGGGATGATTTTTTATAAACTATTATTAAGAGATATTAAGAAAATGTCAGTAAAATCTTGTCAACAGAAAAAGGAGAAAAACAGAACGAGTTACTCTTGTTTTGGAGCTAATATGTGCAGACAGTTATGTGTATTTTTATTCTTTCAGTGTATCCAGATGTAAAGCCTTTAATGACAGCGTTTCTGATGTTGTGCAAGTTTTTTCTTGGTCAGGTACTTGAATGGTTCTTATTGTATTGATAATGACACCTTTCTTCTGCATCAAAAGACATGGCTATGAACTCACATAAATAAGCCCATACGATGAGAGAGACAGAGAGAGAGACAACTAAAATGTTGTTAATAAAATTATTGTAAATACTGTCTTAGTTTTGTGAAGATGCTCTCTCGGTCTCTTAGATTTCAGACTTGCTGCTTTGCGAGGTAGTGTGACTATCATTCAGAGGATGCATTACGGAACTATTAGCTTGACATCCAACACCAGATGCACATGCAGGGGCAAGGAGATGATGGAGAGAAAGGCAGAGAGATTTAGAGCACACACAAAAAGAGAGAAAGCGATAGAGACAGAGAGAGAGAAGGTGTGATGCGGCATGACAACAAAGCATCATGGGACTTGTGTGCATGGAAGTGTGCATGACAATATGTCATGCCTCTATTCTCTCCTTATCTTCTTTAATTATTTATTTGTGATCAGTCAGCTTGATGAGGACAGCAGAGGTCAACTGGTAAAGCAGGTTTCCCAGATGCACACGTAGGGATTGGTGGATTAGGACTCTTCAGAAACCCCTTTCCCTGCTCGCTGTCTGAGGGCCTGCTGCATTGACTGTTGTGTATCCAATTGAGCATGTTTGTAATGACACGCTGAAAAGATTCAGGGAAGAACTGAAAGAGTAAAGAAACGACAGAAGAAGAAAACAGAGAGAGAATAAAAAGAACACCAGATGCTTTGGAGTGACAGATTGCAGGAGTGAAACACACTCGATGGCGTTCTCGTTCTAAAGCACTATTCGGACAGGATTTGTTTTTCAAAGGATAAATGAGTTACAATTATCATCGCACCTGTGATATGATTCAGACAGAATTGGAATCTCTCTAGTTTTTAGTAGAGTTGATGTGCCTATTGTCTGGATGTGGTCATAATAAAGTGTGCTCTGGAAAATAAACAAACAGCACAAAATGAATTAAGATGAGAATTATACCCGATGCAAGGCTACAGTGACCGTCCCAAGCATTTTTATTTGATTTATTTTTACATCAGATCTTAGCAGTGCCGGCAGCCACCCACTATGACTTTACCCAGAAACTTGGCAAAAATGTCTAAATTCATGGCAAAGGTGCACACGGGAGCGAAACAAGTTTTTTTTATAGTTACGGTATTCAACGGAGGTCAACATTAATGAGAAGAATTGTGAAAAAATTATATTATGCAATCACAGACAATACTATCAGGGAGGAATTCGATTTCTCACAGGACCCCTGAGTAAAGCCCCCATAAGTGTGCGAGGGGGGTGTCTGGGGAATTTTGGGTTGAGACCACAGGCAATGGATTTTGGGTTTACGGGGTTCCCAAAGCTGCCCAGCCATTGTCAAATACATCAACACACGTGTGCAGAAACCTCCAACGCTCCAACTCTGGTGACCTCCTCACTTCACCACATTGTAAACCGCACTCCATCTCCCTTAAGACTGCCAGGGCGGCGTAACCCTGAGGTTAAAGAGCGATCTGTAACTAATTACCCATTTGACTGCCAGTGCTTGGCGCTGAAGAGGAAAAACATTTTTGTGAAGTAGGACAGTGGTGACTTGAGATATGCCCCGGTGAGTCCAAGGTAACAGGTGGAGTGAACCAAAAAGTGGACAGAAAGTTTTTTGGATCTGAATAAGACTAAACCACAGAACCTGGTTAAAAAGACATTATCGTTTACAGGCCTCCTGGTGTGGTCCCAGAGTAATGACTGCCAGACCCTGAACAGCCTGACGTTCTGTGTTCAACCGTGGCTGAAAACAAGGGACAAAGAGAGAAAACATGGGCGAAATAAATAAAAGACGATTAATGACAAATGAAGAATTACAGCGAATGTAAGAAACAGGAAGAAGGATGTAGGAAAAGCAGAAAAAAGTCAAATAAAAGACACATTTGTACAGAAGGGAAATACAAAGAGATGAAGCAAAAAAAAAAGAGAAAGGAGTTATTGTTAGGAAAAAGAGAGAGAGGAATATAGATGGAAGAAGACGGCAGAGAAAAGCGTAGAGAGAGCCTGTCTGGGGCTGGGCCCCCGCTCCTCATCCATCAGCGTATCTGCGGAGGGATCATGGCCGAGCAATGAGCCGTGGGCACCCTTACACATGTTGACACTCCTCAAAATAAGATCCATTTACCTTCAGCCTGCCGTTCCAGCTGCAAGCACACGCCCACCAATCCCCCCCCCCCATCCCACCCTCACCATCTCATGTCTCAGATGGTCTAGTGCCGGGTTATCTATGGGAAGAGAGATAAAGAAAGTGTGGGGTACAATAACTGCTACTCTAGCAATCAACAGATGGGCTGAGCGTTCTGGTTGTCCATGTAAGATTTAGATAAAGGCTCAGAAAGTTCTCAACACTGGCAGTGTCTGGTCTGCTATTCCAGGAAGAGAGCAAAAGTGAAAGAACACTGTGATTCAATCTATGCGGACATTTGGTCTCTATCTGCTCGGAATATAATGAGAGCAGGATTAGCTCTGGACTGTTTCGTTTTGCGTCCATATTCAGGGCTGATTACTTTCATTATCATAGATCTATCAGCCTTTTATTTTTCCTCATCAAGTTGCAAATTTGGGTCTTCTTGTCCACTGTCCAGCCACTTTCACACCACCCTAAATGACTAATGATGCATTTAACTGGAGAATTAGCAGCAGAGTGGAGAGAGAGGAAGTGGACGAGGGGGGAGAGGGAACGAGAGAGATGGGCATTAACACAACGTCATACCTCCATGAAAATGGAGTGCCTAAGGAAAACAAAAGAACAAATCAGAAGGAGAGAGAGGGGAAGCGAGAGAGTTGTTGGGTGAACGAGAATGCGTCAGATAATGAGACATTTCTTTTACCCACCAGCCTTGTGTGTGTGCAGTATCACGATGATACGCCTGTTTTCCCCCGGCCCCCATTATCAGTGCACTTGAACCCGGGCTAACAATGAGTTCATAGAGATTGAGAAGTGCCGAGCCCTTAATTGTGTGTATTTAGTCACGCAAACAGAGGCAATGGCCTGAGAATGGCTAGTTAGCCAATGACATCATTTGAGCTTTGGAGTCGACTCAATGCACCCGTAGCAAATTTGCACAGTGGCAAACGTCTATCTCTCGTCGCTATGCAGACGCAGCGTGGTGCCTCTTCAGATCAATTTGTTCCATTTCCACATTTTCAGCCGTACCACACCAGGTCTCCCAAGTGAAATTGTGCTTTATTTCTTAACCGTTTCGGGCTTCTTTCAACAGAACAGTGGCTTTTTTAAAGTCCTCGGATCGTTCTGTTGTGTGTGGCGATGTGTGGCGTGCGTGATCTGTCAATCAATGGCGCTAGTCGGCGGCGGCGTTATGGAACCGCTGATCGCATCATGATGTTAGTGTGCCTGACTTGCTCTGCACAAAGGAAGAGGAGCACAAGGCTTCTCAAGCAGAGATGTCAGCACTCGAAAAATCAATCACCATCTGGGCTCTTCTCTTCACAGGGTAGTGGGAGGGAGGAAGAGAATGCAAGAGAGAAAGATAAAGAAAAAAGTCCAGCTGAGAGACAGAGCTCACCAGCGCTTGGCAACATTGTGGCAACGTTGCGGCAATCGGGGCGGCCCGTCCGGCCATTAGGCGTTGTGAGAACGACGCACATTAGCCGCAAGCAAGGTCACAGAAAGCAAACACAGATTAGCGGAAAGAAAGCAGCGATTCGTCTGGTTGACTAACACCTTGGGACCAAGGGGTCACAGGGTTTACCGCTTTTTTGGGGGGGGTTAGTGTGTGGCTTCTTTTACAGTTTTTCCTGCACATTTCATTCCCATCTGCTTCGCCACTAAGCTCCTTTATCAGACACCTTTAAATATAAACTTTCTCTCTCTTTCCTTATGAACACAAAGATAAATAGTTTACACAGACGGAGCCTCTTTTAAAGACCCCTATGGGCAGCTCGGCGTTTGCGCGGGGGGGGGGGTGGTTTTTGTTTGGGTGCTGGGATGGCGTTGCGATTTTTGCAGCAGTGTTGCCTCTTTTCAGTAGCACAGCTGTGTGAAAAATACCAGTTAGAAAGGGTGCTGAGGCAGCAAAAGCATTTAATACTCAACAAACAGTTATCTAAGCCCATGTCCAATAACCAGACACCACTGTAATGTGACCTACATACTAAGTGAATAAGAATTTTAACATCAGGGAGGGGGTGAGGAGAACGACAGAGAGCGCAGCTCATTCAGCTGACAGTAATTAAATAGCAAGTATTCCTTTTCACTGCCCTTTTGCCTCTCTCTCAGCTAAGAAAGTATAATGTAACAGAACATATTGTGCCCTTCTCTGTATTCTTCTCTCTTTCTCTCCTCCTCACTTCTTTCAACCCCATACCCACCATCTCTCTATTGCGCTAACCTTAGCGAGATTTAATTAAATGAAAAATTGGTGTTTGATTGTGCAATTCATCTCTTGCTTTGTGACACTGTTGTAAAGATTGTAAATAGGTTCTGGGACAATACAGGTGCGTGCTACATTTTGACTTGAAGAGTCAGATGCTGGTTCAGGCTTTCATGTTTTACTTCAGAAAAAAAATGGCCTGATGTACAAGTAAACGTCATTCGCTGTACATTAAATTGCATTGAAACAATTTCTTGGATACTAAGCTTATGTACTCGTACTCGTAAAAATGCACCGATACTAAAGACCAATATCTCATGTGACATTAGGGACAGAAATGTATAGTTAATTTTGCTTTGATAGTTTGTGAAAAGCACATACGTTTTTTTTTTACATGATGTGTTTAAGGTGGAGTTGTTTTAAGAAGCTATTATATTTTTTTTAGTCTCACTGTGTTTTGAAAAGGTACAGGCATCGGTATCGGCGGGTACCACAGAAACAATATAGGTACTCGTACATGGTCTTTAAAAAAAGGTATCGGTGCATCCCTAATATATATTTATATCTTCACTGGAACGATTTTAAAATGAACTTTTCTGAAAACAAAAAAAGGATAACTGTTTGGATAAAACTAATCTAAAACTAACCAAATTATTTTGAGTTATATTTCAAGTACATTGAGCTATAAAAGAGCAATCTCTGAGCAATGCATTGTCCCTGGGAGACACACTTCCACACACGCTTTCTCTAGAGGATGGATGACGAAGTGAAACCTCAGCCCTGCTTTAAGATCAGGTAGACCTTTTTCAGACAGACCACTGAAACATGTTGAAAGAGGAGGAATGGGAGTACAAGGCGTGACAACAGAAACCAGGCTGCCATAAACAAAGCAGGTGTCCTTCTAAATGCACCACGAGCTTCTGAAAGCCCCTGATGGAGAAGCGGAGTGCAAAGAGCACAAAGTTTTACCCGCCAATTAGACAAACGCCAAAAGCAAGTCACTAGGTCGAAGTCAGTTACAGCACATCGTAAACTTTCCATCAGTGATTCACCGCAACAGACGACTTCCCATTTAGGTGCTTCCAAACAATGGCACTCATAGTGGGTTTTGTTCTTTAACTTTTTGGATACGCGTTGAACATTTTTCCTTTGAAAGTGTTTTCGTTGAAACTTTGTAGGGGAGGGTAAAGGAATAACACAGACGCTCTGTGGTGCAGGCTATATCGGACCCAAGTTCAAAGACTCAAGAGTCAAACATCTCCAAATACAGCACTGAGTGATGCAAATGATGCGTTTAGCACAAGGCATAACATGTTCCCATTTGGAAAGACTGGAGATTATATAAATAGCCGAGCATGAGTCAGGCAGCCAGTCCTTACTCTGAAAACAGGATTTTGTTTTCATTAAACAACAGCTTATAAAAAAAACTTGCAAGCGGGGGGGGTGGGTGGGAGCGGAGATGAATGATAAGTTAAAAGCAAAAAGGAAGAAAGAAAAACTCACTCGTTTGGATCAATTACTGCATCTCTGTGGCTAATTGATTTCTAGTCTATAGCCACCGTAGTTTGCATCTGTTGACTGCCTGTGTTTCCATCGAGCCACATTCAAAGTCGTATTCAAAAGTTTGCACAAAAAAGACAAAGAGAGTCACACTGACTACAAAAACGTTGAAAACCTACAGAAAGGATGAAGGAAGTAAAACTACGACGCAAACACCGGATCAAGTCACAGCGTACAAATGGGGATTAAGCTAAATCTCAGAGTAAACCTCAAAGTTACAGAACTCTCTTTGGTGAGGGGAGGGCCGGGAACCCACAACAATTCTGCTTTTGTGGAAGTCTGAGGAACTTTGATTCTAAATGCGTATGAAAAGAAAGACAAAACAAGTTAAAAATGGCGTGAGATTTCCTCCATGGCGCTTTTACACGCACCTTCGTTCTGTTGATTCAATTACAGACGCTCCGGCGTTTCCTGCTCGTCTTCCCTTTTCCTTATTTTTATGGTGTGGTATTACAGCGCCGCTTCACATTTATGTAAAACCCTCATAAATATAGAGGGGATGGAGTTGAAGAGAGAAAAGCATCACATTATTTCTTCTTTTCAAATTCCCTCTCTCATAGCGATGACCGCTGTTTCTTTACACTATGGCTATCTTTAAGCCCCCACTGATCTTAAGCTTCCATGTAGGAACCAGTCTCCATTGAGGAGAAGTCCTTTGTAAACTTAAATACACCCCAATGTGTCCCTCAACAAAAGCTTCTCCGATTCTTTTCTGTCTGGCTTTTTTTAATGCCTTAAGTTTAGGTGGTCTGTGGGTGGTACATTTTTCCTCTCTCTCTTTTTTTTAATCAAGCATTAGCACTGCTCCCCATTCAGCGCCACAGCGACTATAAAAATTCATCAGGATTAAAATGACCTCACAAGCAAAATTAAAGTTCCTATAGTACACAATGGGGGCTGTATCTTTTTTAACATGTCCTCAGGGCCTTGGGAACAGAATTGTTTCCTGACAAAGTGCTCTCGCATTGACAATGGCCACCTTTCAGGCCTTCCGCACCGACTGCCTTTAGAGAGCAGGAGAGGGACTTATTTCACATATCAATCAAAGAAAAGGAGAAAAAATGAAGTGAGCGAGGGAGAGGGTGAGAGAAAGACCCTCATCTAATACAAGTGGTGCTTCAAAATGTGAACGGATCAAAATAGGGTATATGACGGATGTTTACAAGGCGAAGGTTGGATGGTCTGTGAACGTGAGAGCGAGACGCAGATACTGTGGGAAGGAATTGTGGAGATGAAGAGGGTAAAAGGCTGCATATGTGATGCCCAACCAAGAGTAGGTCTACTGCATTAAACCACAGAGTTTTGTAAATGTTCGCTCACTTACACACACACGCATTCCTGTCAGCACTGTGCTGGCATACCCATATAAAGCCCCGGCGTCTGCGCCATACGCCACCCACAGCGGCTTCCGTGTGGTTGTGTCACTAATCACACTGGAATGAATTAGGTGCCAGTGGTGGTAATTCCAGATCGCATTTGAGCACCTCAGCCCAGACCTGAGAGACACATATAAATATAGTATTCCTGGACAGGTGGATTAATGAGGCTCCTTAAAGGCCTTCTTTATAGGTCAGCGCCTGCACGGCACATCCACGGCTGCCTAATCCCCCCAAAAATCATCTCATCTACCACTCAATTTGTTAAAGCAGAAAAGGAGAGAGAGAGAAAGAGAGAGGGACAGATGAAAAAGACTAAAGAAGTTCTTATATAGAAATAAAATGGGGAAAGGGTTTACCCATAATTCAAAGCGCTCCGATTTGAGATCACCTACACGTGTTTTTGTAAGCACTATGTGTGGGTGTCCTTGGTCACATAATACTCATGTATAATATTTCAAATTGTCATCGTTTCACACGATGAATGTATTGATTATTCTAATAATAGTTTGTTATTTCGAATGTATTTATTCTTCATGTATATTCCATGGCAATAAAAAGCGAGAGAAAGAAAAAGAACAAAACTATTTAGCCTGTGTCATCAGTTGTAATGTGGTTTTGGAATTGGGGCAAGCATTTTTTGGACATGGCTTTGATAGGATATTATATTAAACCTGATTAGATCATAGTAATAGCTTTAGGGCTCTTATGATAGATGCTAGTCGTAGAATCTGACAGATTTCTTAATATTTCTTCTTCTGTCCAGAGCTTGAATTAATCTTTTTCCTGAGTGGGTGCAAATAGCTGAGTATGGCAAACTCTTTACACCTGAGGAGGAGAGGTTGGCGCATAAACGATCGAGCGTGCATGTGTATGTGTGTCTGCATGTGTTCTTGTAATATGCGTACGAATGCAAGACGGGTGAGATTTATCAGTTCAGTTTCTTGTGTTGTGAAGAAGTGTAAAACAAGCATTCAAGCTGTTGAGCTCTCTGAGTGTGTGTGTGCATGTGTGTGTGTTCCTCTGGCATTCCACCATAGTCCTCCTACCACTGTCCTGACATTAACCTGTAATTTCATAGAGCATTAGTCCAGGGTCATTCTGCTCTAGAAGATCCCACCCTGCAAAGTCTCAATGGTTTTCTACAGCATTTTCATCCACCATCATTGCATTTTCTTTTTTGTCATAAAACAAGGCGTTCATCAAGGAGAGCCTTTTCTCTGGTGTGCAGAGGCGTCTTGCGTTAACTAGGGCCAGGGCGACATCTATCTTGCGTGCACACCTTGAGGGCATCTCTTAAATGGCGGAATTTGGTCATTATGTGACATTAACCTCATTAGAAAACACTCTTTAGAGGCTGAGAGATAAAATTGATTTACAGCTGCCATTTCAACCACTGCTCTGCCGATCAATTGTTAAACTATCCTTTTTATGGCCCGCAATGCTGCATCTCACACTGCAAGCGGCTCTCCACCCAACCCTCCACTGTCTGCGTGCCAGGTGTGTGTGTGTGTTTGTGTGCGTCTGGCATCTTGAAAAAGCGCAACACTCCGTGTGGCTGAAAATTGAAAAAATACCTTCGGTAAATGAGAACCTCCATTCGCTTATACGTCGTGTGTGTGTCAAGGTAAACCTTGTATGTGTATAGTTATTACTATTTATAGTACTTATTTAACCGTAAGAGTGTGTTTGACTCCATCTATCTCTCGCATATGTGTGTGTAAATGTCAGCATGTCAAGTTGGTGACAGCTGGGTTTAGTGTGGCCATTTAACGCAAACACACGCTATATTCCACTGATAAATCGATAACGCCTCTCTCTCTACCAGACGGCTGCCTTGTGCAATCCTTAAGATTGATCTGTGGATAGCACTCATGCAGACCAGGACACTTTTGAAATATGAATAAAATATGGCAGTTTTTTGTTTCATATTGGTAAATGGTTATGGTCATACAAGGCCATGAGAGACGGACATACGAGATGGACATCACGCGAGGCTACCGACAGAATCAATGCCCCCTGTGTGACAAAATCCCACATCTCGTGTCAGAGAGCCTTCAACCAATGGCGAATAAGCGCCGGTGGACCGAATGTGCTCCTTCACATTTCACAGGACTTCCAATGCCCTCCATATTAAACTCCCTGCCTCAATTGCACAGAATGGCATTTCAAAATAATGTAGGCTCTCAATTATTCAAACCTTTACAGTACCATAATGCTCGAGTTCATAGCTACAGGACTCTTTGCTCTCTCACACACACAGACATAAGCCACACATCTTCCCACTCGCTTCAGAATTATGACACATATTCATTTCACGTCATCGTTCTGACTTTGGCAAGAGGCGGAGAGAGAGAGAGAGATAGAGGGTGTGTGAAAGAGCAGAGAGAAAGTGCCTTTGCACCACTGCATTTAGGTGTCAAGCTCGCAGACCATCTTGACTTTAATATAAACAGATATAAATCAACATGGCAGCATTTTTTTATTTCTTTTATAATTTTAAAATGTGCCATCAACAGATGAGTGCTACATATTCACCCACACCTCCACAGAATATTTCCACTGGCTCTATCAGAAATAGCAGCTAGGTGAGCTAACCCGAAAGAGCCGCCCGCTCATGTCACCCCACCTGGGCCACCTGGACTCGAGCTATAAACACTTTCACACACGCTTCAAGTTTTTTGGGACTCGTTTTGAGTGGTTTCATCACAATTTCGCATATTGTGCATGGCTGGTTTCGACGAGTGTTTCTCTCGCTGCATATGGTGCAGCCTGTCCCGTAATATGTTATTTAAAGAGCTGTTGCTATGAGTGTCTCGTTCTCTGCTAGGTCGGAACATTTAGGAGATTAAAGGGGAATTAGCTGTGCCACAGATCCACATGTAAAGGGACAGATGATATAAAGCCACAAAGTGGGTAGTCATCATAATCATCTTCATCATTATGGTCATCATCATCACCCCATACGGATTGCATCATGGGAATTACAGACAGGCGGTGGTGCCACCAGGCGTGCACACAGTCACAGCTCAGACGGAGGCTTATTTAGCGGGAACATCTCTCTCTCTCTCTCCCTCTCTCTCTCTCTCTCTCTCTCCCTGTCTGTCTGCTTAGCTCTGGTCTGGGCCCTAGAAAATGCTGAGCTCACCGCAATCTCCTCTGCTGCCCCCCCATGTATAACCATCCACCCTCCCTCCCCCACCCGCCTGAAGGGTTTCCCCGGTAAAATAGGGCGGGAGGGGAAGAGAACATGACTCACCTGTTTAACCACCACCCTTCTCTTGGCCGAACACCACAAACCAGCTCATGGATAAATACAGTACCTCTCTATCTATGCCCGTTTTCTCTTTTTAATATGGAAGCACAAAGTAATAAATTTGTATAGATTATCTGAATTGACGTAAAGGTTTGGAGCAATGACCGGCCATCACAAATATTCTGATTATTATTATAATTTTTTTATTTTCCTATCTACCCTAGTTTTTTTATTACGCCCTTCGTAGTTACCTTTCAAATTTGAAACATGCCGAAAAAATAAAGAGACCACTCCAAATTTTAATTTATTCAGAATTTCTAGATGTATTGAAGCCATTCCAGACCCGTGTCTGTTGAATTACAACAAAATCAAAACTCAGGATTGACAAAGTCATCCAACAGCAATGTGAAAAACTGACATCGTGACAAGACATATGAAAATTGTTATAAAAATGTATCAAATAAAAGTTTTTTTTACTTTCCTAAATACATGTACAAACATTACCGTTGTATTGCTTAAAACTAAATCTAAACCTTTTTTCTTTGCAGCATTTGTTGTCTGAAAAAATACAGAGCACCTTTACTGTTATTTTACCTGTTTTTCCCGTTTTCATTTTCTGCAAAGAAATGCAAATAGAAAAAAAATATATATTGTAGAAATATTGATATGAGTTCAAAGACTGAAACAAAAATAATAATTTTACCTTAACACATACCTATAAATAGTAAATAATGAAAATGATTTTGAGATTGGTTTCTTATTTCTTTCAGCGGCAGTATATACATAGAAATAAACATAACATAGTTTTTTTTTATCTGTGTTTAAGTAGCTTATTTCTCTCCTCAGGAATTCTATAACATTCCCTGTCAACCTTAACTCTGTTGACCACAGCCAACACAGCTCAAGCTCATTGTATTCGATAATACTGTTGGATTTTGACGTGGATTGAGTTTCATTTCCATTATTTCATCTTTCCTTTCTTTTATAACATGACACGGTAATCACAATGCATTTAGCTTCCATAATAAGATGTATGTCTGTGTGAACCAGACGATTTAGAAGGACACAAGATAACAATTTCAGAACCAGAATTTGTTCGGATTGTGAGGGGTGGAAATATGATTAAACCACAATGCTATTGGTTAATATCATTTTTGCTTGCAAGTCATTTCAGAGGTGAAAGTTAATGGTGAAAGATGAAAGAGTATGATTTCTCTTTTCTTTTTCTTTTTAGAACAACATGGTCTGTCAAACATGAAGTATGCCCAATTAGAGCAAGAACATTTATAAGTGAGGGTATTCTGTAGGGTAAATGTTAATGTCATGCGGTTCTTAAACAGAAGTCGAAACAATCTGGAACAAGAGGTACACCTTAAATTGTTGCTTTACTTTGAAAACGGAGGAGGTGGGGAAGCTGGAGGTAAGTAAGATAGACAGAAGGGTGCATGTTTAAAGGGAAGTGTTGACAGCTGTGAATGGTCCTGTGTGGGGGTCTCAGTGTAGTCTGTGTTAGGGTCAGCTGCCTCTTGCTCAATGTAGACTGGATGTGATATTATTTTCGTCGTCATGACCATCTGATGTCAATTTTACACAGCGGTGGGACCCTCTGCAAGCTGGTCCTTACCACCAACCACGCGGGTAATAAACAAAACCATGACAGACAGACACACAAATTACCCTGAGAGCCACAAGCATACAGCATTGGCTGTGACAGCACTATTGAAGAAGTAACTAAATTACTCTTTAATACAAAAGCATACGTTTGGCTTTAACATTGACATTTTAAGATCGAACTATAAGTATGGACCAAGTTTTCATCTACACAGTGAAATAACCTGCTACAGCTGATCCGTTTTACATTTTGGGGGAAAACTATATGTTTTAATATTATTTGTTAAGTTTCGCTATTCTTTGTGAAATAAATAAAATGTCCAACAATACAAATGAATATGATATTATTACAAAATCTCAGTATTTGTATTGCTCTTGAGTTTTTCTACTGGGTATAAATAAATGATCTGCAAATGCATTTTTATGTCGAGAAGGCAAATGTAAAGTCTGGCAGAGTATTAAATTACATTAATTTACTGCTGCTTTTTGCTGGACTGCGCATAACTATCAATAACCAATTTTTTAATATCATTTTAGTCTTTGCGTATCGAGATGATATATTTATATGAATATATAAAGAGAAGAGTGTTAGGTTTTCTTGCCATTTTTAATCACCTTTTCCCCCTTACTAGTTCATTTTAAATGTTCCTGTATTATGACGAATTATTTTTTTAAAGTACAAATACTCCACGTGCGGTAGACTCTCAATTAATGAGGTCATAAAAATGGCATACATAATAATTATAAAATAATTAGCAAAATTTCTTAAATATGTCCAAGGATGGAGTATTACGTGTCAAACCACAGGAAATGTTAACTTTCAAAAACTATTTAATGTGAACTACGCACTTATACTACATTAAGGCTCAAGGGATAATTAAGTAGCATCTTAAATGTTGTGTAGGGACAAGCCCTATGTGTTCCCGTATCTATCTTTATTCTTAATCAAACCAGAGAGCCGGTTTGAGCCGTTCTCTGTAGAGAACGCAAATTGAACATTACAGTAACAGTAAGTTTATCATGAAAGCGTCCGTCTACTTTTACGAGTATGCACATTCAAGCACGGATAAACATAACCTGTCTAGGAAACTACCTCACTCCCATCACACACAATCACATCATCTCATGCCTCCAAATGATGCTGAACGTGAGCCCATGGATCTCTGAATCCTCTCCACAATCATTCCCTGTGCAAAAATAGCAATCTTGTCTTTCAGCTCAAGCAGGGCGAGAACCATTCTAAGAGGCTATGAATTTGGTTGGGGCTGAATAGGATGTTGGTACATGTTTTACTAAAGGAAATATAATGGCACACTATTATTAGATCACATTAATCATGAGGGTGCCAAAGGCACTGACAGCAGCCCTGAAAAGGATTGAAAACGTTGGTAATGGATATAAATTACCCATTGTGTGATAAAAGGATTTTTTCCACTAAGAAGGTGGGAATAAAACAGAGAGCCTCCAAATGCGGGTGTGTAAAATATGGAATAATACAGGTTATCACGTCTGGATTAAAATTTTAAGGGAATCAGATAGTGACGGGGGGGCCTAAAGTTAAAGCACAAGCTGTACAAGTATAAGAATTAAAAGCAGATTAATGTCGGCTTGTGTCTAGGAGAATATGTGCGAGACAAAGAGAGCAAGAGAGGGGGCAGGAGAGTAGTTTTGATAGAGGTCTGTCAGTTGGCACAGCGATAATGAGTCGCGTCTCTGTTATTCGGTTATTTATTGCCGACTTGGCTGGCAAACAAAAGATCAATAATTTTGAGCAAATCTAATGTTGTCCCTGCTGCTAATGTGCTCGTCCATCACTCCTGCCATCCTCACATGGGAGAGACACCGAATCCCGGCTTATTCCACATCAAATGCAATTATGTCATATGACTTTAATAACACAGCAGCCCCCAATGAATACGCAGGGACAGTTGATTATGTGTATGCATATGTGCCCGAACATGTCACGTACTAGTAAATCATAATATATGTTGAGATGATATATGCATTTTTAGTTTTTTCGTCCAAATCAATCTTTATTTGCTGCCTCAGATTTCTAATATGAAGTGCCGCAAAAGTCCATCAACCCAGTGACAGAGAACATGCCCTCGTACGCACGCTTGTACATTTATGATTTTCATGCGATGACAAAATGTACCTTCAGATAAGATCATTATCACATCTCTAATAGAGAAACCCTGTAATTCTTCCTTACCGTTACTGCAAGTCTGTGATTTTCTACTGCTGTGTAATGAACCGGTTGTAAGTTAAAGATCTCGACAACAGATTTCAAAATGTACACAGTGAAATCTCACTGGTCCAAAATGACACTTCAATTCAATTACTTAAAATTAAAATGTAAAAATATTAAAATGTACAATTTATATGGTGCGAATACGTGTTTGTCTGTGTCTTTAGTGTGTTATAAGTTGACCATGTGTCGGAACAAAAGATGAATTCTATCTAAAAGCGAATGGTCACCCAGACATGCCTGAAACGCCTCTTGTAACCACACCACCACAAATCTACGTCAGTTCGTGTTATGATTTGACTAAGACCACCCAAATGTATACGCAAGGAAGGTGGGCGTACCTGTCAGTGCAATTGCTTTGGGTCCTGATGTTTCAAATATGGTAAGAGGCCTTACATTTCTGTGACACAAATGTAGTATTTGGACCAATCACTATGCACTGGTTAACTGGCCAATCACAGCACACCTCGCTTTTCAAAGCCATGAGCTTTGTAAAAGATTAGATTAGATTAGATTCAACTTTATTGTCATTACACATATACAAGTACAGTGTAACGAAATGTAGTTTAGGTCTAACCAGAAGTGCAATTAGCAAGTGCAGGATATACAGTGTTAATAAATACAGAATACAATATTAGGAAAATACTATACAAAGATCCGCAGGTTTAAGAGAGGCGGGGCAAAGAGGAGATACAAACATGCACGGTATATGGAAAATACACCGTTTTTTAACCTTAAATCGTGTATACACATTGTATTACATCTAAAACAAACAATAATATTTGTTTTAGCCGTGTCATATGACCCCAAATGCCTCCCATAATTGAGTAACATCTACAGACCAGTCCTTAACCTTTTCCAGACATAATTCTTCAACACAATTTTTGCTTACTTCAAACTGCAATCTACCTATTTTTTCAATCCTCTCTCAATATATCTTAAATATCTCAATGTATTAAGGTCCAGATGTTATTAGTAACACTGCTTGTAGTTCATCTCACCTGTGTGCCTTCACATACAGTGTTTACTCTAAGTCTAGCCTAATTGACATCCGGCTCTGGTTGCCATTGTGTGAGAGTAAACTGGAGGAAAGCCATGTGTTAATGACAGTGGCGGGGTGGAGCAAGGGAGAGACTCATCGGATATCATTAGCACTAGCTTGCTTGCCTTAGGAACAAGTGTCAGAAATCACAGCTAATAAAAACAGCTTTAACTGTAAAACGAAAAGGGTTTCAGCCCAAAATACACTTCCTCAAATATGACACCCAAAAGTTGGCGTGAGGACATTTGCTGTGATTCAATGGTACAAGTCAGCATTACATTGGGGCAGGTAGAAATACGTTAATAACTGTCAACTATGATAATGTTACTGACAGGATCAATCCTCACATATTGACACCATTATAATTATAATTAAAAAATGTATTTATTTAACCTGCAATAATAGATAGAATAATTAAATAATAGTGGGACAAAAACAATTAAACATAATAATATACGGTTATTATATTTATTATACAAAAGTCTAAAACTTAAAAGTATTGTTACAAATAATGATTTTTTAAATGGAAAAAAATGGGTAAATTTAAAGAAATAAAAACGTACTTTCTTTAAAATGAAGATACCATGATAGTCCAGTGGAATTTGATCAAAAATTGCTATCACCTAATTTTTTGGGGTTGTTGAGTAGTGGGATTCTATATTATGCACTGTAAAGTCTCAAATGAGAAATATAAATAATAATGTAATATATAGGGATGCACCAATATCATTTTTAAAGGCCGTAAAAATGTTTCTGGTACTCGCCGATACCGATGCCTGTACCTTTTCACAACACAGTGAGACCAATAAAAATAGAATAGCTTCTTAATTAAAAACAACTCCACCTTAAACACGTATACAATTACAATATACAAATTTATGTGCTTTTCACAAACTTTCAAAGCAAACTTCAATACAAGTTTCTCAGTTATGTCACATGAGGTATTAATCTTTGGTACTAGTGCTTTTTTCGAGTACATGAGCTTAGTATCGGTGCATCCCTATTAATATATACACTGCAAGAAGAAAATGTTTCTGCACTTGCTGTTCAACATTTAACTGTGAATAGAGCTGCTATGTGTCATGGGATAGAGTTGATTTGAAGTTGTTCTTTAACAGAGCCGTCTCTTCCTCTCAGCAACAGTGGCATCTTCCTCACTATCACCACACACACGTCAAATACATGCGCACACACAACCGAGACAGCCAGCGCTCCACGAGTCTTTAAAGATGTCATTTTTTTAAACATACATATCAAAGTTGTGGAAGAGAGAAACGCTTCTTTACAGAACATCTGCCTTTGTGCTCAAGCACAATCTAGCTTTGAAAAGAAAAGAGGGGGAAGTGACATCCAAAGATCGCTTTCCCATCCACATCTCCCGCGCCGACTGGCAATACATCATTTGTATTGATGCAATATTAAATTTCAATATCGCATGTCAAAAGGTACAAAATGATAGATCATAGCCTAACTAAATGAATTATTAAAGGGGCCAGACTGCGCCGAGCTATCGGCTTCTCTCCCAATCAACTGTGTCTGAAAACTACAGTTTGACATTGGCAGCATTTCAAAGCTTGAGCGATTTTCTCTCTTTCGCTTGGTTTTCCTTTCCTCAAAGTTTTTTGTTCGTCATAATGAATCTGGATTTGTGTCACCCACAAATCCACCCACAATGCAACGCTGCGTGAGCGTCGCTTCCGATTGTGTGGAATTTTTGTTTGTTTGTTTTCTTTTTTCCGTCCTGTTCGCTTCGGAGAATGCCAACCGTTATCAGATTACCCTAATCTGTTGCTAAAGTATTTAAAAGCAGGGCTGAAATTGTTCAATGTTTTCAACAGTGCAGATATGCGCTTGTCGTTTGTTTTAAACTTCGGCCCGGGACCTCCTAAACCAAGACAATGAGTTAGCAGCGCAAAGCTCAAGAATCTGAACCAAAATTATTTTAACCAACAAACATTGACAGGTTAAAAAACAGATGAACTAATAAAATTGAACATTAACAGAATATAAATTAAATGAGTAACGGAAATCATTAAAAAATAGGTATATAATACAATGTGGGGTAAAAAGAAAGCTTTCAAGAAAACACTGTATCTTCTGTCATCTTCTATCGCACACGCACAAAATGACATTATTGTTTCACTGTCATGGTTACAGGGCTGTTTTGTTGACAGCTGACCACAGAGGTCCTATTATTTTATAAAACGCCGGCCACCTAAACAAGAAACAAATACAGTATGTAGTTTGCTGTCCAATAATTACATTAAAACTTTCATCGCAAAAACATGATAATAATGGGTGCGCGTGCATGCGTGCGTGTTTGTGTGTGCATGTGTGTTGTAATGATGACTCCAGGGGGATTTAATTGGAGAGTCCAGATTGTCGGACCGGTGACCCCACGCAAGTCACGGCCACCATTAGCGTTCGGCTCGCATGTTAACAAACACAATCCCTTCGCCTTTTACCGTGGCGAAAATTCAATTTTGGCTCTTTGTCTGCCTGCTGCCTTTGCCCTAACGATGGTCTCTCTCGCTTTCTCTTCTCTCTCACTTTCTTTTTCCCCTTAACCAACAGAACACAGAGGAGTCGTTAGGACCCTCTCTTCATTACTTCAAAAAACCAATCATTAGACACCAGAGTATATACGTAATTAGAAAATCACTTCCTTTGCAATCCTGGCTAAGTAGTTTACATACTGTAATTACAGGGACAAAATCAATTTTTAATCATTCTACTGATTGGGCTCATCAGCTCAGTAGGAACATTGTATCCTGCTTGTTGTGCGCAAGCAACATCTGGGCTAAAACAATTACCCTTTTGTGTTCCAAAACTATTCAGCACAGGGCATTCTCCTGCGCTGCCACTAAGCCCCTCTGTAGCCATCTCCGTCTTGCTATTTCTCTCTCCTCTTTCTTTCCGCCCTTGACTGTTGCGTGGTGGATCGCATTTAAAGCCTTATAAATCAATACGCTATAATAAGATGCTCTTGAGAAAACGCAGCATATTGCTTTTTTAACACCTATTGTTCCCCCCCACCCTTTTTTAAACGTCGTCGTTTCGCTGGCTGTTGCTTGCGACTCAATCAGGAAAACGGGAACAGATTTTGTTTTGCCTGAAGAAATATCACCTTATTAATAATACGTGTTCCACTCAGCTAACAATTAGACTAGTATTTAATGCACAAGTACAATATTCAGAGAGCAAAACTGTGACTGCCTTTTAATTATCGTTGTTTTAGAGAACGACACAAACAAAACGCACAGGAGTAGCGCAGGGTTCAGCGAGGGGCGGCGAAGAAAGAGAGACGTTTCCTAACTCGACGTATCGAACTTTGAAGTCGAAGCGTTCCTAATATGTTCCTACCCTTCTCTGCATAATAAAACGCTTTGTATTCGCGTCTGTGCAATGGGGGATCGATGGGCATTAGGCTCAACTCTCTTTCTCTCACTTTGAAAACAGAGAAAATCAGATTTGGAGAAAAAAGCGGAGATGAAAAATCAGTTAAAGCATCGATCGTGCCTGCTGTATGCAAATCGCATTTGCCTCTATTTTTTGACTGATCAATAGGGTTAATTAACAGATTCGTTTTAACTGCACTTCGCGACACCGGCGACCTCAGAAATCATCCCACCTTCTCGCTGCCATCGTAGTAATGAATGACGGAGCGTGCGAGGGGCCATAACTCTAAAAATCCAATCCATCTAGGGGCACGGGCATAACTTTAAAATATGTGTGCTTAGACAGCTCGCAGGTAGACGTTTAAACACCAATGAGTAGAGACCGCTGGTGTTTTCTGAGCACAGGGGCCACCAGAGTCAGAGGCAAACAGCATTATCTGCTTTCGTTTGCAATTCAGGTTGCAGCGAGAGCGATAGCTCCGTGTGCGGTGGCGACGGAGGTGGCATTTTTGTGATGGCTCTGGTGATGTTCTACTGTTTTGGATTAATAACGGATGCTTTTTGAAATGATTGTTATTCCCAAAATGGTCTTTTGTGATTTGCTTTGAAGGGGGAAGCGCTGGGAAGATTGCACTTGCGAAAGGGGGCCGCTCATTTGGAGAGCTTTTTCCAATTATACAATTAGTCAGGAATGTAGGGCAACAGCCTCTGTGCATCACTCCGACCCTGGAAAGAGAGAGAGGGTTCTTCTGTGCTGGTCGAGCAGAGTAAAATTGAAAATAAATGAAAACAATTTCATTTAAAAAAAACACATATAGATAAGTGGGTAGCACTTTATTCAAGCACAGTCTTGTTTCCCATGTACATACTGTGTACTTATCAGTGGTGGACAGTAACGAAGTAAATGTAATTCGTTACTGTACTTAAGTAGTTTTTTTGTGTATCTGTACTTTACTCAAGTACTTCAATTTTCGGAGACTTTTACTTTAACTCCAATACATTTCAAAGTCAAATATCTTACTTTTTACTCTACTACATTTTCAAAATCAGTCGTTCCTTTTTATTTATAAGTCAGTAAAAACTTAACTGGTAAAACGAGCCACCAATCACAGTTCATGGCGCGCTTTATTTTGAATTTGTTTTGTTTTGCCCTGTTGTCGCCTTGGTCACGTCATCTACTTAGCGCGAAAATACGATTAAACACATCAGATTCAGTGCAACTGTCTGCAACAACATAACATTTCGACTTCTAATATCTTTAGTGAAATCATGAAAGAAACTGAAGAATCTAACCTTGCTCAAAACCCATCGTTGAAAAGAAGAACGAGTCTTTCATTTATAAGTGCCTTCTCTGCCTGCCTCGGTCCTGTACAATTTCTTCATACAAGAATTCTCCTTCCAATAAGGGAACACATAGAGGTAAGCCATTTTAATTTCACTCATTTAAAATAAAGAGATATAAATCTAACAGTAGCTTGCAGAACAAATATAGACTGTTACGCTACTATGAACATTGTACACGTCGTCAGCCTCGTAAACTAAGCTGTTTCAGCTTATTTCATATTTGAATTTGAAACTTTTCAAGCTGAGTGCTCTGATATTGTGAAATGGGAATCAATCGAATTTAACATTTTATGTTGGAATTTAAATTAATGATATTTTGACTAGGCTGCACCGATTCAATTCACATTTATTTGTATTAGCGTTTTTCACAATACATATAGTTTCAAAGCAGCTTGAATTTGTCTACATAAATATTTTGAGTGATCTGTTATGAGAGGTGACTGTCTAAGTTATCTAAATGTACAGTTTTAAGATAATACAAACCATGCTGTTATAGCTTACATCATGTATTCATTTAAAGAAGGAAAAAATGAGCTAATTAAAGTAATTATTACAAGTTAGGAACACAATGATTATATTATAAGAAAATGTTGCATTGGTGCATGTATGATGCTAAAACAGTTGACTGTTGGAGTGGATTGCTCCTTATTAACAGGTATTGTTATTTTCTAAAGCTTCCAAAGACTGATCTAACTAAGCCTATGCTGAAAATAATATACTCTGTATATACTCTGTATTTCTTATGACATGCTAAAACAAAAGCACATAAAATATATTATATTAATTTTTTTAATAAAAATAATAGTACTTGGATACTTAAGTACATTTGAAGGCAAATACTTTTGTACTTTTACTCAAGTAAAAGTTTAAAGGCAGCACTTCTACTTTTACTTGAGTAATATTTTTCCTTGGGTATCTCTACTTTTACTCAAGTACATGGTTTGTGTACTTCGTCCACCACTGGTACTTATTACAGTAAATATAATAACTGGGTAATAACTAGGTAGTAACACTGATCCTACCCTTATGCCTTAATGAATAAGAATGTAGTTACCTTATACTACCCAGTACTTTCTTTCACTGTAAGTTCACTATAGGTACTTTAAATTAAGCGTTAGACCAAAGAGCAAATTCCCAAACCATGACCGAGTGAGTTTTGATTGTGTGCAAACACCAATGTGATACGCTGTACACTAGCAGCAAAGGGTCAAGCGTTTTTGTTTAAGAGCATCTCTTTGATGTTGAAGGACTATTTTCAGCCCTGTTGCTGTTAGCTAGGTTGGGCTGATTGGCCAGTTGGCACCCAGGACCAAAAAGTCCTAATTATGCCACTGATTATATATTTTTTTCTTTTCGATGGTGAAGAGATTTTAATTTTATCATTTGCCCTCTTCATTGTCCTCTTGCCAAAGCAGCTATAATGCGTGCTGGTTTAATACGAGTGGGGAAGAGAAAAGCGAAAAAAAAAAAAAACACAACAGCTACCATCTGCTTGCCTGTGGATTTTCTGTAATCGCTCTTTACTGATTACACTGCTGACTACATGAACCTCTTAAATAATTATCCTGCAATAAAAAATGCTAAATAATTATTATCATTAACTCCTAGCAAGACGGCTGCCACTCCAACTAATGCTGCCTAAACTGTCAGAGACAGAGCGCCTATGTGCCATGTCAATCATCGGATGGTGAAAGCACGGCACGTTTTTAGCATGTTCACATGGGGGATGAAGGTTTGATGGATAATGTCTACCTACATTACAAATTAAACTCAACAGCGTGGGCCTTTGTAGTCGAAAGCTAGACGCCGCAAATAGCGTCTTTGGGGGCCCCGCAGAAGTCTGCGCTATGTTTCTTGCTTTGTTTGCATGTTTGCCTTTTCGTAGATGTATCGAGGAAGACCACGAGACCTGCCTGACTGCGAGCGGTTGTGTGGTGCGTGTTTCTCTCTGAAGCCGAGATGGTTGTGTAGGAGTAGACGGGTTTATTGAGTTATGAGCGAACGTATTTACAGAATGGCTTTGAATGAGCCTGTGAGGGACGGCACATGTTTATGATGGATCCCGTATGACTGCCGCGAGTCACGGAGAGTTCAGACTGAAGGCAAAGCGGCTTCACAACATGTTCCGTCAGATAGTTTGACAGTCATCTAAGCAAGAGGATTTCTACATCAGATCCTTCGGCGCTACAACAAATAGTCATGCAAACACAAATACGACCTCAAAAGACTAACCTTAAATACAAAAAGCAGCTGATGCTGGCATAGCGATTCAGACCTGTCGCTTTTTTCAGGGAAACATGGTAAACAGAACTTGCTCGGTCAACATCATCCATTGTGTCGTACTCTTATACGTTGCCATCCTTTACTAGGCTTCTATTCGTATTTTATGTTTTAGCATTTTCAATTTCAGTTTCCAGAAAAGGATCTCATTGATTAGCACTTTAGCACCAAGCAATCAATTTCTACAAACTGTTCTGACCTTGCATATGGGACGATGGTCTACTCTGAATTAAAATCTAAAGAATTATTCACTTAGGAAAAGATAAGAAAGAACATGAAAGAGTGTAAGAAAGTACGTGACGAAAAACATTATTCCACAAGACGACTAAAAACCCAAAAGTACCCGATTAGAGAGAGAGAGAAAAGCAGCGTGAAGAAACTGATGTAAAACTGAAGATTGTAGGAACGCTGCATCCCACCCTGTGAGCTTGTTGGGGAAGCATCATTCCTTTTCATCTCTTTTTTTGGAGGACAGAAGATGTTTGAGTAAAACGGCAGGCAGACCCAATCAGTCGAGCCCTGATACAGACAGATAATTCACCCCTCCTGTCACATGATCCCTCATCAGTCTGGGAGATGGGGATATATCGCCAGCAGCTCCAGGAATAATGGCTGCACCTGTTTACCGTGTCACCTCTGTTTGCTAATTGTCTCCTTGAGCTACATTGGGGAAGTGAATATGTCTCCTGCTTCTGACAGGCGGGCGTTTATTTGGAAAATATCATTACTTCCTCCACGATTGTTCCTTTTTTTCCTTTTTGTCATTTTATCCTTTTCCTCTCTTTCTTTTTGTCTTCGCTGTCTATTTTCCTGCCGAAGGGGGGAGTACGTGGTAAAAGTTAAACGACTACGCCTGGATACAGATTTCACGTCCTGATTAGGCGAGGTGACAGCGCGCGGCTGAAAAGTTCACATCCACTTGTTTAGCCGAGGAGGGGCGCGTGACAGACATCTTTAATATCCTCCTCTTTTGCCTCCATCAATCCCCGTGCCAACCAGTCGTACCTGCAGCCAGGCGTATGAGAGAGGCGGCACAGGAAGAACACAGACAGGTTCACGAGAGGGGGTAGACAAGCGCCTGTAAACAAACTCATCCCGTGCAAGAGATTCAGCGACCATGCGTTTGATTTACCTGTAATTACAACTTCAGAAAGTCGAGCTGTATTCACGCAGTTAAAATGTGGCAGCTGCGAAAAAATACTGATGGATAATCAAGTCTCATTTTCTAATAAAATGCTGCTCTTTTCAGGTCCCTAGTTGCAGTATTTAAATCTTCCTCTACACTCAACTTAACAGCAGTGAGACGCTCAGAAGAAATTTTATTTCTCCGAGGCTCCTTTTTCATAGCTCATGAGTGTTCTCGGATTTGTTTCATACAGGTATCAGTTTTATTTCAAACACTCCCAAAATTTCTCACAAGCATAGCATAGACCGGGCAATCTGGTTTAGGAAGAAATTTATGAGAAGTGTTTCACATTAAAATCTTTTCATTGCAGATTTTGGTTTCTAAACAAATCTGAGAACACTTAAGAGACATTATTCGAAGCTCTCCTGAAACTCTAGAAGAGTTGGTAAGACTGCTATATTCAGGAAAAATGAAAACTGAGAAGCGGTACATGTACGCTTTAATTTGCCATCCATCTATTTTTGCTCTTAGGAGAAACAAATGAGAAATGAAAGAGATCTCAGTGATTTTCCTTTTTTATGGCTTTTATAGCTTGAAGGCTGTGGATGAGTTAAATGTAACTGAAACCTGCTTTGTTGCTCCACAATGGTTCAGGTGCAAAAAAAACACTTGCTGAGACAGACCATGAGGTCTGTATGTGGTGCAGGAGAGGAGAGCACTTTGATGATCGGGTAAAATATGATTCCTGTCCAAGGTGCCACTTTCCTGAGAACAAAACCTCCTTTCCTCCCTCATCCGCATCCTCAGCATCTGTGTCTCTGTCATCAGTGTCATTGGTGCATTTTTAGATTTACCCAAAGCAAAACAAACACTCCTCATTCCAAATGAGAATATATATGAAATATTTTGCATTTTTACAAAGTTTTCTCAAAGTTTCACTTATTATATTAGTAGTCTCTTAGAGCAAAAACCTAATCAAATTTTTATGGCCATTTCCCACCATCGGACAGACCCATAGAATCAAACTGCTGCTCGGCCTTTTCACATAAAATAAGAAACACTGCTTTTCAACGCTGAGATACGAGCTTTGAGTTTGCTGTCCTGTTCAATATTGTTTTTGTCAGTGTCATCCTTCAATAACAGCCTATTCGTCCAGGCCTACATCTAGGGTGAGCACCTGTCCCACTTTGCATTGTACCAAACATTTTCACCACTTGTCCCGCATATTGAGAAAATGTCACGCATTTTCATCACTCTATTGGTTTTTAGTTGCCACATTAAGAAACACTTTCTTTAACCCGAAACGCAAATGAGATGCTGGTTTGCGCCATTGTTTATTCAACTATTTAGCAGTGCTGTGTCAAAGCAGTCTGGTGCACACCAGTGTCCCACAAGCTCTCACAAATGCAACTTTCTTTTAAAGCCTGACTTTTATCCTATGTATGAGAAGACGGCAGTGATTTTAGTCATCAAGAGGCTGCGACATCTGTCAGTATATCGGATGGCGATCCTCCCATGTCAACTTGCTGTATAAATACTCACTAAAACACTGTAAACTGTGTGGCTTTGAAACTGTGTTAAGCCTATATAGGTTGTGGTTAAAGTATTAATATAATCATTATTTGCAAATAATGAAACGCATTATTTAACAGTAATACATTTTAAAAGAGACACTCTTTTTACTTTTTTTATTCTGTTAGTTTGACAAGATCTTCAGTGTCATAAAAGTGTGACTGATCTTGCTAAACATAAAGTCTGTTCTGTCTAACATTGAGCCTTCAGAAGTATATGTAGAAGTGCAAGACAGGCAGAAGAAGCCTAAGGTTTGATAACGTTTCCAACATTTTATTTCACAGTTTATTTTAAACCCTTTATTTGCAGCGATTAATAAAAAAATACTATCTTTATATCTCACCTTGACTGGCTGGGCCAAGTTTCTGTTCACCCAATCAGCATCAATGTAAATGTGAATGGTCAGAATTTATGCTTGGTCTGACATCAAAAGATTTTTTTCTTTCTTTAAATTATCTCAATTCCAATAAATCCTCTATATGAATTAAGTATAAAGTCTTCTGTTCTGAAAATTACAGTATGATATGACCTATTTAAGCATGACCTATTCCATGAAGGCCCACGAGAAATGCACTTGCATGCAATGACTCCATTTATTTAGCCTTTTTGTTTTGTTGTAATCATAACAGACATGCAGGCTATTACAGAATGAAAAAAATCTGACGCAAACGTACAAAGTCTTGAGCGTTACTCAATCCCGCTTTGAAAGACTCCTGCTCAGCACTAAATAAATAATCTGGACGGCATAAACTCTGTGAACTACATAACCTGACCTCCCTTTAAAGTAGCACAGAGCCATGAGAATACAGGCCTCCCAGAGAGAGAGAGAGAGAGAGAGAGAGAGAGAGAGAGAGAGAAAGAGAGAGAGAGAGAGAGAGAGAGGGCAGCAGTGTAAGGGCAGGGGCACAGATGTGGGGCTCAAAAGCAGCCCACCCCCGGAGCCTGCAAGGGGAATTCTAATCACCCTGTAGTATTTCAATAGAGTGCCAAGATGAACACACACGCTCACGTGTGTACACGCACACAAACAGATACACAGTCACACACATACTCAATGGCATGCTTGCCTTAAGTCACATTCTAAATTGGATCCCAGGAGCTTTTTCTCTACCTTGTTCACCAAAGGCATTGTGTATGTTTTGCGAGTTCTCAGCATATGCTGGGTAACCTGAGCGCTCTTTAACTCAACCACACACACACACACAAACACAAACATATTGTTTCCAGAAGTAGTAGTTGCTCTTTTCTTCCTCCTAAAGGTATTTCCCATTAGGAGCTTTATTAAGTTAAAAATACCACACATATATCTATTATGACAAACTTGAAAAAGAAGAAAAAAAACACATGAGATGAAGTCATTAAATTTGGAAAGATTAAAGAATAAAAGGGATAAGGTGAGACTGGCGGTTGGGGGTTGGGGCTGGGAGGGTTGCATGTTTATTATATTGTTTTTTTCTTCGTTTGTGTATTTTTCTGAGGGGTGACCTAAAATAAGTTCCTCTGCATTCGCTTGCAGAACACCATGATTGATGACTGACAATGATATCCCACAGTTTTGTTTTATTAAAACTTATTGTGGGATGCCAACATATTCCTCGAGCTGTTCCGCTCGGAGCTTAAACGTATTTTAACACTGATTTTCGATGCCCAACACCTGCCATCTTGAGCGGAGGTGTATCACACAGTCAAAACTTCACTGCTCAGAGCCACGGCAGAAAATCTGTGTTTCTCTCTTTTTAATTACAAAATATTTTTATGGGGGTGTGGCTTTGAGTGAATAGAACACTATGGAAGCGATTAGGATTAGGAAAGGTCCCGTCTGAGCCAGAATCAATCTCAGATCACCCACACATGAGCAGTATATTGGAGCGTGCTCGCTACCGCCAGGCCCAATCTTCAATAAACGACAACATCTTATCAGCAGAATGCCTGAATAATGCTCTACTTCCTCAAGACCGCACTAAAGAGAATTAAAGAAATGATTCTTCCAGTTACCTAATCACAATATTTGCTTTTTAAAGAACTGCTTCTCCACTCCTAGAATTTAACAGGCTGATCGTGGAACAATGCTGTCTGTCAGAGCGGCAAAACGGTAAAAGTAATAGCAAAACCAGTGAAGTGTTGACTTTACAAAGGATACGGGGAAAAACAGACACCCCACCCCCCCCCCATCACCATCTCTCTCCCTCTCTTTTCGGCTGGCAGCCGAAGTTAACATTTTCAGAGAGAATATTCCTCCCTCCAATGGTGGAGCGTAATTCATTTTCCATCTCTGTTCATTAATCATTGTTAAAATTAGTGATCCATTTCTTCCACTCTGCCATCTGCACTCAGCTTCGTTACAAACATGACACCTTCCCGCATAATAAAAGCTGACAGGCACGAGGATGCCTTTCCAAATAGCTTTCTGCATATGTGCACCTCTACAACTGATGCTGTTGTCAAGACAAAAGTAGGTTATTTAAGCTCCCCACTTTAACAACGCACGCACACAAACACTAACGTGCACACGTATGGCACACGCGTGAAATCATACCGGTGCCAGACATGTACAGCGTATAGACCAGATGTAGATGTCTACAAACAGAGCACATATTTACATTAAGGCGGAGTTATGAACAGTTACGTACGGAAGCTTGCCAAGATGCATTTATTATTTAAAAAACAATGATCTAAACTACTACTACTAATAATAATAAATAGATAAATAGCTAACAAAAAGAGGCAAACTACATTTAAACTATTTAAAGAAAAACGACCTTTCCATAACATTAAAATGATCTATCTGAGCATTCTGAGCAGTTTTGAGATATCAAGCTTCAAAGATTTTGCATTCCATTTGACTTTGTATATGAAACCTTCCCAAAAGTCCCAAAATGTGCATAACGTAAACATCACATGATGTTAATAAGTTGTCACAGAACAAGAAAATATGCAAATTTTGACAAAAATGTTATAATTCCAAGGCAACCATTTGTAAAATTATCAGATGACACTTAAAATCTGGCACAACAAAACTACAGGATGGAAAATAAAGCATTTTATACCACTATATTTCGTAAGTGCTATCTAACGTATCACCCTCACACGACTGAAAAAAAGTTTGGATAGTAGTGTTAGTCATTGCAGAACAGATCCAGTAGTAACACTCAAAGACACAACTAAATCTAGTTCTTAGTTTCCTTCTCTAACTCACTCTGTGCCATTTTTACACACATGCTCGCACAATCATAATCTTATCTGGAATGTGCTCAAATCTCACACAACAAAAGCCAAGTCATTTTCCTCATGACAGGTGAAGTTATGAAACAGCAGTCTTAAACACAGCCATCAGCACAGAGACAACAAAGAACCTGTTGTGAGTTAATGTGCTGTTTACGTCCTCTGGAGTTTTATTTCACCTTTCATTAACACATTCTCGCTCTCTTGTTGTTCGTCCACCAGTCCTTGAGAAAAAAAGGCCTTGGCCCTCAATCGCAAGCGTGTGTGTGCGTAATAGGATTCTCAATTATTGCATTCTCATTTCTCACACGAGGGAGGCAGAGCTTTGACCTTCTCTAGGAAAAATAATAATGATAATGATGATTATAATAATAATAAATATATTATATTATACATAACCCGTAATAAAAACAACATATTTTCATACACCTACTCCTTTGTTCAAGATATGCAGAGGTCAGTGGGTAAAGACACATAAGAGCTTTCTTTGCAAATGAGAGCCTATATCAAGCATGTTTGTGAATCTCTGGAGTACGTGACTGCTGACGTGTTCAAGGAATTCGGGAAGCAAATGTGTAAACATACGAGTGGACTGTGTTATTGACAAGTGACTAAGTGTGTGTGTCTGTGTGTGTTTGGTGTCTGATGGCTTAGAAGAGGAGGGTCGTGCTGATATAATGAGCAGCTTGGAGCAGATGATGCTCCAGCTCCATCCCACCAGATCCAGACCAGAAGCCTGTGTTTGCTTTCAGCAGGCCGGGGCTACGTTCTCTCCGCTCCCCCATCCATCCCAGTCGAGTCCAAGGCTTCACGCTAGGCCTCCCAGGAGCCCTTGGTCCAAACCATTAATCTATATAATGCCCCCAAGAGTGAGCTTTTTCACAGTGCCCAGAGCCAAGCCGAAACACGGGTAACGGCTACATCATTGAGTCAGCTGTTCATCCAACTGCTGTCTGCAGACGTACACACACATAGTCACAGCACACTGATAGAAAAACATTGACGCCTACAAACAAAATTTCATTATTGAAATATAAAAACTAGAAACCTTAGATTGCGTAAGATAACCATTTAAAAAATGCTGCATTTGGAGCCAGTCAGCAGACAAAGTAACGGCGACTAAATCAAGTTGACATTTACCCTTAACATGACCAGGAGAAAGCCAGAGCTTCTGCAGTTTCCTGCTAATGTGGTTTGCCCTTGACCCCAACGTGCGCACGCTACACAAAGCGCACATCTCGACACGTCTATTTACAGCGCACACGCGTTTAATTTCAGGTTCTCAGGACATGTGAATTACGGAAAAACTGATGGTGGACAGAGGCCCCGTCGGTCTGATTAGCATCATTTAAGAAAGTGCCGAGTGTCAAGAAGACGCCCGGAACTAGATGGGTGGCCTCTCCCCACACTGGAAGTCAATACCTAGTAAACTCATTTGAATTGAATGTAGAGAAAAAGCACTCCAGACTTCGGCCACTTCTCCCCCTCTTCCACACATACATTTATGTATTCCACTTTCCCTAGTTCCCTCTTCCCCTTTGTCTCTCACTAAGTGCTTTCAATGTTGGTCACCACAGACTGCCGGCAGAGGTATGCCTATACATTAAGAGGCGAACAATGTTCTTTTTCAGAGGTATGAAAATAATAGAAGGGAGAGTCGTCCCCCTCCCTCTAAATTAGATAAGCCATGCAAATGGCTTAAAATTTTGTAAAGCTTTTGAGAAAATCCTACTTATGGTAGCGAATCTGTGCCAAAAAGTTCATCTGGCCTGTAAATTTAAGCATGGATTACAAATATTCAAATCATGAGCTTACTGTTCAAATAAACATTTCCAACAGGGAGAAAAGTTGCAAGGCATACACTTTCAACATAATTCCCTGTCTGGCATCGCCTGCCCCTCACTCCTAATAAAACAAAACCTCTCCAAAAATTCAAAAGAGAGAGGGAAAGGGGGGGAAAACAAAACAAAGGAGTTAAAAGTTCGCCTTTTCATTTTTCCTCGCTCTGAATAAACACAGTTGATGAAATCTGTAATGAATGTAATTGTAACCACCTATACAATTGCAATCTGTTGGTGAAATAGTGAGAAAGAGAGAGAGGCGCACAGGCTGGGAAACAGGAACAGATAGTAGAGTTTATATTTGAAAGAAAAAAGTATGAGCGAGAGAGAGAGAGAGAGAGAGAGAGAGAGAGAGGGAGAATAAATGGCTTAGGCTGGTCAGCTGCTTGCCACATGGTAGAACTAACAAGGACTGAAGCACAATGATTCCAGCCTGGCTTGCATGTCCACCCTCCCTCTCATTTTTCCTCTCATTCTTTCTATTTCCCTCATTTATTCATCCTTAAAAACTTTGACACCGTACTTCAGCAACAAGTGTACCTGAGTCACTGTCCGCCTCATACCATGGTGGTTCTCATGACCTTGCCCCGCACACTGGATCTCACATCTATCGTTTCTCTTCTTCCATTGAGGAAGAAAAGAGGAAAGAGAAGGTCGTTTGTTTTGGTGATGACAGCCGGCGCTACCCCAGGATTAGAATAGCCCATATCATTCCAAACCAAGAGTGCCATATTAAAGTCTTCCACATTTGCGAAATTGCAAACAGATGCAACTCAAGTACCTGCAAATAATCTGCCAAGACCAATTTCAAAAGGGAGATTTCCAAATATGTGGAAGTCATTAGGACGCGCATTATTTTTGCGATGAGCAGGAGGCTGGAGCCCGTCTAGAGGCAGATGGGTGCTGCTTTTATTTAGCCAGGAAAAAAGGCCTACATGTTGTTCCACCGTAAATGAAGATATATAGCGCCAACAAAACAATTACAGCCCAAATATTGATGATTCAAAGACAACAAAAGACCGTGAAAATTCCTTTTATCATTACACCTCCTGCAATCTTTCATCTTTCCGTCTTCGTGCTTTGCTGTTCGCTTCAGATAACACGAGACACAAAGACATCTAAAGGTAACGTAAAAAGTAAAATATTAAAGGTAAAAGGTTATTTTTGTTTTATTGTGTAAAAGAAATGTTTCAGATTTCCGATTCCCAACTGCTGTTATTGCTTTCCCCTGATCTATAAGAAACAGTATGTGAAGTTTTCGGATCCTCTTGTTGACTCTCTCTCCCTCTTTATGCATCTGTCTGTTTTGTGTTTTTCAAATAGCGTTATAACTCTGCAAGCCTGTGCCGCATTCTCTAATTAAAAATGATTTTACCACCATGCACTGCGACAGACTTCATTAGGGTGTGTGTGGAACCGCCTCTCTCCTCCATTCTGTATGGGATATCCCATTCACACACACACATTTTTCTGTTTTCCTGTTTCTCAGCCTCTAGAAGTGTGTTTTCACATCAAATAAATATTAAGATGAAGTAAAAAAGTTAGATTAAACGATTAATTTAAATGTTAGCGAAGAAAACACAGTTTCAGCCTCTTGAAAGGATTGTTCAAAATCAGCCCACTTGAAACAATAAGCATTCAGTCAAATTTCTTATAATTGTAACAGTGGGAAGCATTTTAGGCTTTCCACCCACAACAAATGTTCTGTTTCGCTTGTGCGTGCGAGCGCGAACGCACCTGTGTGCGTACGCGTGAGGAAATCATGATCGAAAATGAGACGGATTATTAACTAGTGAGAAATTTCAAGAATCCAAACGTAGTTTTTATCTCCCTCTCTCCGGGTCGTCTGCATTATTCTTTTTCTGTTCTAATGTGGCTGGCAAAAATAAAAATTCTATAATTGTGTGGTACAGAACATGTGCCCTCCCACCTTCAAGATGACAGATGGATTATAAAACTTCAAAGGCGAGCATTTGGAGCACCAAGGGAGAGATGGTAGGTATTTGAACTATCATTCCTTACCCAGGAGACAAAGGCTGCCTGACATGGCGTATACATCAAGAAATAGTGCAACCACACAGACATAATCTCTCCCTCCCTCCCTCCCTCCCTCCCTGCGATACATTAAACATCCTGTTATGAGTAACTTTCAGCCAAGCACAAAAAGGCTAAGGAGGGTTTTTAAGATTAAAAACAGTTCACGGCGCACATGCTATTTAAAAGACCATCATAACTGCTATATAATGTGACAAACAAAGGCATAAACAGCAAATTATGTTGTCATCCGCAGCAAGAATTCATTGAATGTTGTATTAGTTTTTAGATTCTATTTAATGAATCGCTACACTCAGGAATGCTATAGCTAGAGGAGTATTTGCCCCCGATGAGAATCCAGCAGCCAGTGAAAGAGAGGTGCTTCCATCCTTTACTCTCATCCTCTGTCGTGCTTTAGATATGGTTGTGATCTATTAAAAAAACATGGCCATCTGTCCAACTTCCTTCAGCACAGAGCCTATGGGCAAACTACTTTTAATAATATAGAGACAAGATGTGGGAATGCCACCATGCATACATAATGAGAAGATCTAGATCCCCTGCTGCAAATCACAACTGATTCTTATCCAAATCTGCCCCTGTGTGAACTTTACTTGCTTTTGTTACGGGTATAAAAAAACACACGCTTGCAGTGCTACACAATCTAATTTGTTGTGCGGCCGCCGACTCGACTCAGCTTAAGGGATTCAGCTGTAGACAGCATGAGCGCTCAATTGTTGGACTGTATGTTCCTACTTTTATTTTCTTGGTGTTTTTATTGGCTTTAAGTCTAACAATTAAACTACATTTTTTGACAAAGTAAAAAAAAAAAATTGAGAATCCAGACGCATGCCATTGAAGCCTTCACATTTATTAATCCTCGATTTACGAAGCGTTAAGAGACTTTGTGGCCTTCGACCTTTACGATAACCCCTCTTCTTGATCCGGGAGTTTTTGGATGTTTCTGTCTGCATGTATGTGTGTGGGATTTGCAGTGAGCCGTATATTAACGCCTTTCCTCCAAGTGGTCACCTTTTCAACGTCCATCAGGATTTTCTTTTAATCCCATTGGATCATCCTATCAGTGCTTAAAGCATGTTTATGTGTAATGGAATCCATCTTCCTCGATCCATCTCTACTACCTCCTGCTTTTCTACCTCTCTTTTTTCCACTTTTAAAATGTATATTTGATATAAGTTTAATTAAAATAATTACATCTTTTTTTATTTTACTAAATTACTAGTTATCGATCAGTATATCTTTTTCATTGCGTGATACTATCTAACAAGTGTATTAATTCATTTTTTGATATATTTTTAGCTGCAATGTTTAAAACTTTTGTCACTTTAAAAAAACATTAAATAATTCATGTATTTATCTTTCCATGAGTTAAAGTCAAACTGTGTCAAAACTGATCCGTGAAATTATACATGACAGCTCAAATAAAAAATCATTCTTACAAGTTTACTGTTAGAAATTAAAAGCCAGTTCTAAACATTTTCTATGTTCTTGCTCCAGAAACTAATTTTTGTTGATTTTTTTGTACTCCAAAACATTTCTGATTTCAGTATTTCAGCGAAAATTGTTATTATTGGCTGTTAGTTAGTATTTGAAAAGGTTCCTGTTAGTTGCTGATAATCTTAAATAGACATATATATAACTAATTACAACAAATAAATCCACATTTGTGTTTTGTGACACCACCCCAGAAAAAAGTATGATCTTTTAAAATTGTCTGTTTTGCAGCTCTTGAACACCTGGTCTATCCCTTCACACAACCCTCATCCTAGGCTTGGAGGTGTGGGGTTCCTCCCCCTTCTTCATAACTAACTGACTGCACCGTTTGATTAAAAGCGCATTTGGATGGTAGAGAAAGAAAACCCGGCCGTCCTCCATAATTAAGATCAATTCCGAGATTACACACAACAACAAAAGTGAGGAAAAGGGAATCCTACGGCCAAGACAAGTTGATGAAATACTGGGGCAGGAGACGGGCAAACCCCTCTTGTGCCTTGATCAAAGGTGCAGCCGAGGAAAGAAGGACCCCCATTGCTACCACTGCACACAGACAGAGAAAGCAAACACTTCTTCATACGGCTTGTGCTCCACATATCAGGTAATATGTTCAGCGTGCAGTGACAGAAGTCATTTCACACATGTACACACAAACGCACACATAGCAATTTCGCAATAAATCCCAGAATTAGAGGAAAAGAAATAACAAAGTCCTCCCAAATAAAGGCGCTAACACATAGACACATACCACGGAATCAAACAAACATTTTCGTATGCAATAACGCAAATGCACACACTCCATTTTAGAGTAACAATGCTGCAGGTGCTGTGCAAGTCTAATGAAGACAAATAAACGTGCGGGAGTGCCTAGAAGTCACATAATAACAAATAAAGATCAATACTTCTCAGAGGAGAATTATTAGCCAGCTTTGTGAGTTTTAGCCAAAAGCCTCTGGGTGTGATTTGTTCTGTCTCACTCATAACTTCCCTTTCTCACAGCAGACACAGAACCCCACATCACATTTCTCTTTCTCTCGACTGCTGCGGTTAGGGCGCTCACTGAGGCGTTGCGAGTTAAGTGGCCAGCCCGGAGGGAGCGCAGAGCTACGCTGTGGCCCACCTGGGCCTTGATCCCGAGACCCCCTGTGGTCAGAGGTCCATCTCCTTAACCGTTCCTCAGCAATGCTTCGCATTACCGCGGCCGTCCTCAGCCTCCGAACCCAGCGCGGGAGGCCATTAATATAATCACAGGGATGTAGCGTACGGCGGAGAGAGCCCCGAGGCTACGGCAATCAGCGGGGCTGAGTGAGGGGAGAGAGAGGAAGAAAAATATATAAACGGAGGGAAAATCTCCCAAAGCTTCCCCGTTCAGCTCGCGCTGAAACAGGATCGCGTCGGATCATCATTCCTGGAGACGCAGGACGAGAGGGGGGCTGAGGTTTGTACTTTAAAGGGGACCTCCCACGACGGAGAGCGTCTGGGGGAGGGTGGTGGGTTTAAGACTCATGAATCTTCTCTGCCCAACCTTAAGCCTCTCTAGTTAGTTGATCTAACGATGACTGGTCACAGTACCATCATCATGCAAATTTAAACAGAGATGATCTTTTAGCCGCATGATGAGGGGGCCACACATACAGCGGAAAGTGTAGATGATCAACACGAAAACATATCACCGCCGGCTCCAATACTCCAATACACCAATATTCATGGTGTTCTAAATACAGTAGCTTCATAAAATTAATTCCTTAATCATTTTAGCAAAATCCAAAATACCAAAACCTTGTAAATACCATTCTTATAGAAAAAAATCGAAATCATTAATGTTATGTTTACATGTTAGAAAATCAAAGACATTTAATCTACACTGTTTACGGAACATCTACTCTTTAAAAAGCATGAAACAACTCATACCGATTTTTTTTAATGAAATGTACAGGTAGGCAGAGAACAAATACACTCTGCTCTCCACAATGTTATATAATTTCAAACGTATTTCCGTATGTGCCCAGTAACAGAGATGCTAGCTAAAACGGCACCTCTTTTATGAGTTCACTTGACCTTGGGAAGCTGAGAAGGATGTTGGCTGTTAATCTGACACAACGAAGTCATGCATAAAAACTTGCAGAAGTGTAACTGAACTCTGAGCTGTCCTCTCCGAGCACGCTTTCCGTTTCCCCCCCTCTAAACTTCCACCCTCCAGTCGTGTGGGTTTGGAGTGGATTGGATTGTCCACATTACCGCAGGCTGATCTATACTGACAGCCTTATTTACAAAATCGCGGGGAAGAGTAACAAGGCAAGTTACCCCACACTCTCTCCTTCACTCACTTAACTTCGCTTTCTCCCAATTACAACGATTGGCATGGACGCCATAACAAAGGAGATGAAACAGGCAACTTAAGAGACAGACAACAACACTTCGTGATCAAGACTGAAAAAAGGGAGCAGGCGAGAGAACAAAAACAATAACAGACAAGAAAGGGGGAGAGGGAAAAAAAGCTGATTTGTGAAAATCGGCAGAGATTGTGGGAGATGTGTTATGGGTACGCGTAGGCAGGAGGGGAGAAAACACATCTTAAGACTTTAAAGGTGTGTAAAGTAAGCTGAGCATCGGGGGAATTCTCTCTGAGAGGGCCTTTAAATTTCACCTCTGTATTAATGCAGATAAATAAAGGCAAATTCCCTAAAGTAAATACTGTTTAACTCTCACCTTCAGGAAGAGTTAGTTAAAGTGCTCGTCACAGGACTGACAGTCCTCTACGAACAAAGTAATCAGGAAATACATAGCGACTTAAAATATATAAACAGTTATGTATTATTATACATAAAATAAATATGATAGATTTTAATATAATTTACATTTTAACAATGCTGACATAAAAAGATGTGACTGTGCAGCAAGACTTTTTCTTGTAAATAACTTAAAATGTAAGCAATTAACAGATGTGTCTCCTATTACTTCAGAAATAAGCTCTTCAGAGGCCCGAATTTTGGCCAACATCTTTAGCTTGCGGATTGGCCCATTGAGACAAAAATCTGCAAATATAGCACACATATACAGTACATGGATCCTTAATATTTGTTCTGAAAACTTCCAGTCAGGTCTGGTTACTCATATGACACTGAGGTCTGAAGACTGGCTGGTGCTGACGAGGGTAGAAGGATGGTGAGGTGTTGGGTGGACAGACACAGAGGTTCATGTGTTCAAAGCTCGATATGCTCATTAGCATTCAGACCAATTTATTTGCTTTAAGGTTGCCGGAAAAACAGTACAACACTAAAAGTGCCTTAGGAGAGGAGAGGGAAAATTATGTTTAAAGGTTGAAGGCTGCATGGTATTTAAAGTTGCTCAATATTTGCAGATACATTTTAGTACAAGATTCTTGGTCATTTTTAGAATTACCAAAGACGGTAAAATTCCACATTTAATGCTAAAACAGTGGTTCTCAAACCTTTCGTGGTAAGACCCCCTAGGGTGAAGGGTGCTTCGTTTTGCGCCCGCCAAAATAAAGCTAGACCAAAAACATATTCAGCTATACAATGCCGGATCATAAATTATTTTAGTTGATGGTCTTATTTTCTGATTTTTAGTGGCATAAAATGTATGATCAATTCTTCATCTTTCATAAAATGCCAGGAAATCGGTGGGCCCCATGCATCTATCTTGGGGCCCCCAGTTTGAGAACCACTATGCTAAAATAATCATCTTGATCAATCAAAAGTCGTTCAGTTTCTGTGCTTAAATAATTCACTAAAGATATTTTGTTTTATACATTTGATATGAATTTGCTTTTATATTCCATTAATACATATTCAATATTAATTCCATTCTATTTAAACAAATTGTTATGTTTAGGTCAGATATCGGGAGATATGGGGCCGATGTGACCACGATTCAGTTCAAAGTATCGGGACAGACGTGCAGAGGCATTAAAGAGCTTTGCAAACAGGCGGTCATGTCCCTGACTGATATCAAGCGGCAGTTATCAGCACTGCCACACACAGATCTCTCGCAGCCTGTTCAAGAGCACGGCGCAGATATGTTAAGTACATCACCCTCTCTCTCTTTCAACATCTCTATCTTTTTCGCTCTCTCCCTTTATCCCAGTGCCAGTGGCTCTCTCTTTCTCCTCCGTATGCCATCTCTCTCTCCCTCTCTCTCTCTGGTTAGGAGCTGCTAATTCACAGGGTCTGATCTGTCTGTAAGGCTGGAGACGCCAATGCTATCATTATCAGCCAATTCAGCCAGCCGTTAAATGGAGGAATCAGGAGACATTTGCTCTCCTCCACTATCGCAATGACATCATTACCGGGAGAATCAACAGCACAAGCACTATGACCGCGTGTAAGTGTGTGTGTGTACGAACATGTATGCATACACCGATGTGTGCTTGCATGTGTGTTTGTTAAACATAAAAGGGTAGTTTTCAGGGGAAATTATGGGGAGTAAAAATAACACAAGCCTACCTGTGAGATACCAGGGACCGGGGCACACTGTCAGCTGAAAGTTCCCAAGTGGAGAGCGTGAAGAAAGAGAGAGAAAAAAAGAGAGTGAGTGAGAGTCGTTTGCACATACAGGGTAAATGGCAGCTCGCCGCTAGCTGTGGCACTTTTTTCCCGCGCCCTCCCTCCCCGTTTTTCCCCTCTTTTTCGGTCTCCCCTTGCCGCCCCTCTCGAACATTGCGCTAATAGCCACCTGTGAACCGCGCAGCCATATGATCCACTCCCAGGCCTCTGGAGTGGAGTCACCTCTGTGTTTTCGGCCCCCTCCTCCAATGATAAATCATCATCGTTTAGCTAATATCCGTTTTTAACCTCTCTCCCTGATTAACAACACTCTTCCCCCCTGGATACGAACCGCTACTGCTACAGCGCGGCTAAACAGCTTGCCTCTTCTCTCTCTCCTAATTTCACTTTTTCTTTCAATCCCTTTTCCCCAACACTTTCCCCAACACAGGTCCTTCAAAGATAGGACGAATAACATTTCATTAACCATGACAGTCACGTCTGTTTGAAAGGGTCACTATCAGCATTTTAACCTTCGTCTGCTCAAGAACAGGAAAAAAGACGCATGCATTTTAATTAACCAATAAAAAAACAATCCTGAGTCCCGAATAAGAGAGGGAATAAAAACAGATGTTATGGATTATAAAGTGTCTGTTCCCGAAAAAACGCGTAAATAAACCCCCGTAAAATCACTGTGGCGATTATGCACACAGACACAACACAACACACAAATACACCAAAGCTTAATGTGTACCTACGGTAAACACTAACAAGGCATTAAGACACCCTTGTATAAGTACACACACATAGAGAACAAATTATGGAGAGAAAAAGGCTTGTGTCGTGTTTAATATGGGCACCCCTAGTGGAGGAGGGACAGGAGAAATATAGTCGCCGCATATCTGACTGCCCGTGATTAGGAATTGTCAAAATATTTGCGGTGGAGGAATTCCGACATGTGAGCGGCACGGGCTCCCCTACAAAGGACCCATCTTCTCTGAGTAACAAGTGAAGGGAATGAATGTCGACAGAGAAGCTAAAATCCCTCAGGCTAAAGAAATCCAGCTATTGTAATAATAACCCCCGAGACCTGGCTGAGTATGTACAGCTTTCAGAGGTACTTCTCATCCTATTTGTAGCCCCGGCAGTGATGTATGTGCGTAAGAAACACAGCTCGTAGGTCACTACTCATACACTCCCTTAAACAGACTCTTTAATCTCTGTGCTCTTTTTATTTTATTTTTTTGTAGGCAAGTCCAACCTTCTACTACAAATACTCGCTGGGGTTTGCCTATAATACTATAATGTATTTTTTCATCTCTCTCCTCATTTTTTCCCTTTTTTGTTCCACAAGGCAAGTTTCATTAAAGATCCAATTATGCAAATCAGGTCCTGAAGAGCCAGTTGAATATGCAGTATAATAGTGTACCGTAATAGTTCAACACAATATACTGCATCTGAGGCAGATTTACGAGGCAACATAACTGCTACGCCTCCGTCCTTTGGAGAAAACCTCTTGATCATAATTAAAGGTGCAGGGTCCCCTCTTTACTTCTCACTGGCGTCCATTTTAACTGGGCCGCCCTCTAGGGGACCGCTGTCCCCTGCGTTCGGGGACGCATCCGTCGGGGTCACGACCTGGAAACAGTTCAAGGATAGGCGTTGTTAAACTCCCTCAATTATCTGGGGACATCTTGTAACGGAGATGCCCTCCGATCCACGCAGACCACCCAGTCACCAGAGGTATCCGCCACTATTTTTGGTGTCTGCATGTGCAGGGCTGAAAATATTTACCGGTATTTTAAGAGCTCGGATTAGAATGCAAAACAGCATAATAGCATGTGCTTAAGGCCAATGATTGACAGGAAGTTGCCTGTTTGCATAAAGCCCCTGTCTAGAAGATGACATGGCTGTAATTTTGTGCTTCTCGCTAAATAAATAAAAAGCCGGCATGTCACAAAGTGCCTTAAAGGCAACAAGAATTTGGTTAGTTTGACAAATAAAGTTGATTCAATAAAATTACAATTAAAACTATTATTGCACTTATGAGAAAAAAACTGATAACAAACATATGGAATGGGGTGTGGTCGGATGGGGAAAAGGGTAAAGCCATAGTCGAAGGCTGATCGTGTCTCCCAAGGCTGTGTAAACCTGCCCTGATTCGACACTCTTCATAATGACCACATATGCCACAGTCTGTCTATACACTGTCATCCCTATGTACTCAGCAGAGAAATGAGAAAACGAGAGCAATAGAGAGGAGTGTGTGTGTGTGGCGTTGGGGCTGAATTTTGTCCACCCATTCTCTCTCCCAGAGGAGAGAATTATGAGAAGCGAGAAAAAAACTTAGTAGGACACAAAACATCTGCACACATCTGTTCAGCTCTGTCATTCGTGCACAGGCTAACTTTAACTGTAACGTACGCTTATTTCCCATTGCTCAATATTTCTCGCAGCACCATTAATCTATCTATATATTTTCCCCGTGGAAAGTGCCTCGGGGTGGAATAGAGCAAGCTGTATAACCAAAGACCCTCTCACTCTCTCTCTCGCTCTCTCTCTAGACAGACAGACGCTCCTTATGGTGGCACCCTGGCATGAGGCAGTGGAGACAAGATCATCCGTCACCACCTCATCTGTCAGGGCACTCTTTATTCTTAGATCACACACTGACTGACGTCTGTGATTAGCCCGCTCAAAACCTTCCACTCCTCTACCCCCTCTTTCCCCTTTCTCCCTCCTTCTTTCCAACAACTCCGAAAAGCCTTAGAAATCATCACTCATTTATAAGTGACATGTGCATAACGAAATGTCCTTATTCCACTATAATTATTTGTTAAATACAAAAGTTGACATCTGTCAGTAACTGAACATTCCCATTTATATTACGTAAAGTGACATGCTGAACTGTGTCTTCGGCTGTACACGGCAGATATTGAATGACAGGGAATTATGCGCTTAATCAATTGGATAGGACAGGCATTGGAGTAATGTGAGGCACTCCTTTTCTAAATGTACTTTCAGAGATTCTAGAGCAGCCGGTATAAGACCCCACCCAGAGCTTTACACGGCGATCACAAACATGAGTTTGGAAACAATACTGTTCACAAAAAAGGAAAAAAAAAATTCCTCTGCTTCAAAAAAAAAAGATTTTGTAACGATTTTAAATATCACTACCAAAGAAACATTGCACACTTAAGTTAACTTTCTGTATCAAGGTCATTAACAAGCCCTAGCACTGTCTTTTTAAAGCAGAGAGCATCGTGCAGATGCCCCCCAACAAATAAACACGACGCTCTAGGTGTTTGGGGATTCTACAGCCAGAAAAGGAAAGGCCCGAGTTAAAGAGGAAGGGAACGAGAGCGACGACGAGGTGGGGGCGTGGGTCTGGTGTCTCCACAGCACATATCAATTAATACCTAAACACCATGGCCTTGCCTGCCACACCGTCCCTCCAGAGTTCCTTGGCTAGGGCCTGGGCATCTGGAAGACAATTTCCTCCAATTAAAAGGAGCGGGAGGCATTTAAGTGTGCAATGGCTGTTTGATCAAGTCTCCAAGGCTGAAGCACAGATCCATCCGACTAAACTGGAGACTGACAGGCCTAGAGACAGACTGGGTGAGAGAGAGAGAGAGAGAGGGCTGCACACTTGTCTCTACTGCCCGTTGGCAATGTTCTGCCCTCGGCTGTGGTTTGGGCCATGCGACGTGCACCTCCACACACCAGGGTTATCGGTGACGGCGGGGGCAAGCGCGCAGACCTGGGGACACACTGACGCTCAAACGATGCCAAGTTCTGCCACACAACACACACTTTCCTTGCCGGATGAGTGCAAGACGCATATGTAAATGAGAACGTACACACCAGGGAGGAGACATTTTGACAGGATTGGCTTGGTCTGTTTAGCCCCATCGAACTGCTATCAGTTGCACTGGCAAAGTGTATTCGCAAGAGTCTTCATAACACCCTCTCTCTCACTGCATTTAAACGAGATTGATATTTTTCCTTGCCGAAAAAACATTTTGTCTCAAAGATGATAAAATCCATGTTAGCTTGATACACGTTTTTCAGTTAAACTGTGTTTGTGATGGCAAAAATGATAATAAAAATGAATAAACTGACCCTGAAGCAATAACAACAACAACATTTTTAGGATTGTTCCAGATATTTGTATTTGTTATGCAAATTATAAAAAATATATCTGTTAAATAATGGTATTATTTGGCATAATTAATAATAGTTTTTAAGAGAAATATTTTGTACTACAATTATTTTGTAATTAAATATTCTTACAATTGCAGATAAATTAATCAAACATTTGTATGATAACAATCAGATGGCTTCTACATTATAACCACACACACACCATACATGACTAGCATATTTTCTATTCCTTTCCTATTTTTCCACATCCTCCTTACACCCTTTTCATTTATTTATTTATTTTAATTTATAAAGAAGACAACAGAAGTATACTTGTGGTTATATTAATGCTGGCCTTTCAAATGTCCACGCAAAATTGTGTGGGATTTTGAGAAGAATGTGTGACTTGACTACATCACAATGTCATTTCAAGTCAGAAAAATGAAAAGAGCTGACAAAAAATGTCTACGCCCATACACAATTACAGACATAATATCCGTTAAACAATGACGGTACATCTGTACCGCCTGCTATTTGTCCCTTTTCACGAACAATGAACCTGAAAAAAACAGTTATCTCATTTCAACACTACGGAAGATGCAAACAAACTAAAAGTATGACCAGAACTGAATATGTGCGTGCGTTTCAAATTCCAAAAAAAATGGTAAAAGTTTCTGCTCATGTTAATAAAAGAAACGTCAACCTGGATCAAAAGCAAGAGACCAATTTTGTTACATCTTTTAGCACAATATAAGTCTACAATAAGTGCCTAAAGTATGTGCAGTAGATTTGCCATACAACATCGAGGTCATCCAATCTGTCATATCATCATTCTGACCCTGAGAACCTTTAAATGTCATAATCGGGATATTTGTGAACTTGCGAAATATGCGCAAAACAATGCGTGGAATTAAATGGCGTGTCTAAACGCGGCTGACGCGATTGTGCTTACATACATTTAATCTTTCCTTCAATAACTCCCGCATCGCCGCGCGAATTTCTCTCCTCATCTTTAATTCTTACAACTTTCTTTGCCTTTTTTCCTCCCATAATACATCATTTCCCCAAGCGACAATGCTCGCAACAGTCGTTAAAATCTCAATTTCCATGGGAGATGTGCGTGTTTTTCTGCAGATAAAAAGGTTTTTAAGTCTGATATGACATTTAGCCCTCAGTTGTTGAATGCCATCATAAAGCTTCTGTTCATAAGAGGTCGATCACAGCACAAAATGGCAGGTCTCACCGGCTCTTCCATCTCACAAGTTTTGACACATGGCATGCACCGGGTAACTTTGATCATAATTCTCCAACCGATCTGCGTTCGCTTCAGCTGAAATCCTAAACGCAAACCCCTTGGGGCTGAAGTGAGAAAGTTTGAGCAGAGATTGGAAAAGCGGAAAGTTTCGAACAGCTTGGTATCTCTGCTTGGCCAGCAGCGAATGTAAGTCTGGTGCGCATCCCTGGAAAGCTTAATGCCACATTACAATAAATGATAAGCGATATGTCTTAATGCTTTGTTAATAAAGTTATGTAAATAAGAATTAATTATAACAAAGCGATCTTTTTTCTTTAAAGTAAGTTCCAGCAAGCGCGTGCAATGGCTTCCAGTGCGCTTTCGATATGAGGCTGTTTTATTATCCCGTGACAACAAACGACAACGCACTAGACATTTAATGCCGTATCGTTTCCCATCAAAACAATTAAAAGGCTTATATGTAAAGATACACACGCATCGTTAGCAAAACTGCCTTGAAACGCGAAACAAGAGAAAACCATCCGCGAAGCCACTGTACCGATCTCGTCACTTCTTACCTTTAAATGTATCCAGACGTCCTGCGCGTACAAGATGCGTTGTTAAAGATTGTCTTCATTGAATAACGAAGCATGTCCACATGATTGAGCCGATCATTTTCTTATACTGCTGAGGGGGTTAAAGTATACACACACGCGCGCTTCGGACCTGTTATGCTCGTCCTCTCCTGAATCCTTTTCCCAACTGTTCCTCGCGCATCCCGAGTGATGAAAAAGCGCCTTTGATATCCCCCGCTCAGTTTATTCTCAATACGAACGCGTTCATTGATACAGATCGGCCAGCATCACAAGACATTTCCCTCATCTTTCCCTTCGGACTCCCCCTATCTGGACGGCGAAACGCATTGTACCGTTAAAAATACACTCCATTGTCGTCCATTCACAGCGAGCGCAGAGAGTCTTGCGGTATTTGATGGGACTAAAAGCTCGAACCCTGATAAAGCAGCCCCGCTGAACGGAATATAATCTCTTATCGTCTATTTTCCCTATGCTAAGACGATTTTAACTCCATCCGATCATCTTATTGACCTTGACTTCCCTGTAAACACTTATTAAAATCTGTCTATCCTCACGCACATTGTCAGTCCCGTTATTCAGACGAGGCGTAATTGGCTTTGATGCCTGTCGCCCTTTAAATAACACGATGAAAAACACAAATGCAATTCAAAAATAGATGATCTTACCTTTTGGGAAAACTATCTGAAGTCTTGAGAAAAAGTCCAGTGAAATGAGCGGAGGGAGCGAGCATCAGTCAGTATAAGAGAGAAGTAATGAGTGATAAAATGACGCTCATCTGCACTGTAACCTTGTGGCGTATTTAATGTAAATAAGCCGGTTATGTTGCACACGATCACGCGCACACACACATGCATACAAACAGAGAACGGCCGAGATGGAAAGCGCTTTTCCCACACTTTTATTAAGCTAACGCGTCGTGCAGGAGCGCATATTTAAAACAACTGCGAGGAAAGCTTATCGGTTTGTAAATATGATATGAAATTGCCACTAAACGAGGCGCGTAGTCTAACCAACAACCTCACTCTTCATTACAGAATAAGGAAAAGGGTCCAGACACCGGTCGAGACACGAGCTCAGAGACGTGGGAGAGTGTCCTCTGAAAAGGTACTTCGATGGGGACATGAAACTTTTTGGGGCTGAACTTCAGCGGCAGGACAGTAGCGCTCAGGCCGGCGAGGTTTGATAGATTAAGAGGCAGAATGATGCAATTATATAGGCTATGCAGTGTACCAAAAGCTACTGATTCAATAAAGTCTTTGTTCAGGGATTATATAATGATTATGTTGCAATTATGGGAATGCTTTGGTAATAATAATAAAAAAAATGCAATCTAGGGGGACTAGATTCAGGGAACGCGAGTGCATGCGTCTTTGACGAGGCTGATCGTGGAGAAAAGGACACTGATGCGAGGATGCAGACGGATTGATTACTGATTGTATTGATCGTGATATAGATCGCGGTAAATCAGGAGGAGGAAAAAGAAGCAGTAGCTTAAAATAGTGAAGTTCTCCACTTTACTGTTCTTTTTTTCCCACTGAGCAGAAATTCTGCATCCTAGAAGAGACAAACAAACAAATAAGGAATTTTATTTAATCAATTAATCAATACAAAATACAATGATAAGACATATTTTCTATACTATCAGTCTCTTTGATAAATTAAGTATTTGTATTTAAGTTTGTTAATTTGTTTATTTAATAACCTATGACTACTAATAATATTTAGTAGGAAAACTTTTATTTTGCACATCATTTTTTATGTTGTTGTTATTGACGGATCTGGACTTGTTTGATTTGATTTCTTCTAATAAGGAAAACTAAATCAATAGGTTAAATTATGAATGATTTCAGTATTATGACCTGACATCTAATGATATGCTATATTACCGCAGCAAGGACAAAACACTGGCTCTTAACATGATCCAGTAAACGATTTATGCTTTGCCACCTTTAGGACTAGAAGGGCTACTTTTTTCATTATTTGAGTGCATAGCAGTCGTGTGTTTGAGGTTATTTAGCTCGTTCAAAGGAGCATTAATTGTTATTAAAATCCCGAGGCAAAGGCTTGCCTTCTCTTTATTTTCTTTCCAGACAAAACACACGTTTTAAAAGATAGCACATTCATTATTCACTATGAAAATCAGATTCCCATGCTGCCCCTTAAACGCTCAGGAATTCAGCCCGCATTTTCCAGTCTGATGTGTATGAAATTCCTTTTTGAACAAATTCCAAAATAAAAGTTGCGCCTCTAAAGAAATTAGCATAACCATCCCATCAATAATATCACTATCTCTATGGGAATGATAGCGAAAGCAGTAGGGGTGTTCCTTTACTCAATTCTTCATGGATTCTCTGTTTCTTTTGAACTTGTTATAGCAAGTCAAGTGATTCTTTATCGGTGACAGGCCTGACAATACACGACGAAGACGGGAAAGCAGGTCAAAAGGAAGTTGCCATATGGACTTAAACATGCACTTTTCAACAATATAGGGCAGAGATCTCCTTCACACAGACATGTGTTTATCATTCTTTTTATTTATCATTTATTTTTAAGTGCTTAGGGTTAAATGAAGTTGAGACATTTGTTGTGGGTAAAGTAGGGCAGCTGTATTCTTGTTAAAGTGAATCGCTCGTCTGTGTCTCTTGTCTGTTTACTTTATTTGTGGCTTTTATGCAAACAAACAAATGTGGATACGTTTAGTTTGGCTGGTATCCATTTTATGGATTTTGGCGGAACAGGAAGAGAATACGGTAAAATTGTCACGTTGTCTGGGGTGTTTGGAAGGGCAGCATTTGAGATTGATCATTTTGTCTCCGCAAATATCAACTTGTAACAGGAATCAAAAGGTCGAAAGATCCTGACGGCTCGAGTCATGTGACTCCTCACTGCCTGCGAGCAACAGGTGCACAAGGGGAGAGAAGGGAGGTCTCAAAGCATCTTTTCATATTTCCTTTTCATACCTGCTTTCTTTAAAGATGATATGCATGTATGTAGACAATGTTTATATTCAATGTAGATATATAATTCATTTACTGTGCTAATATGTACGCGTAGTCTTTAATTCATTTGAACAGATTTTTTTATACACACTATTTTCCTAATATACTAGTTTACAGATGTATGGTTGAGACATGTGGGCCATTCATTTTGCATTACTGCATTACTAAACTGGACATGTTATTTTTGTGACATTGAAAAAGCTGTTGTGGGTAAAACACTGCTCAGAGTATAACCCACAGGGTTTGTTTATACTATTAGACCAAGACCACACACATTCAATGTAAATATTTCAAGACATCAAAGTACATGCAAACACTGTGCATTTCATTTCCAGTGCAAGCTCATAACAGTAACCAAAGTGTCAAAGTCACAGTAAAAATTACTGAATTTAATCACATTGGCACTGTAAATATATATTTATATAAAAAATATATATAATTTACATTTTTAACTAAACACTTTCATAATTTAGAAATGTCTTATGCCAATGTTTTAGTTAAAAATGTAAAAAGAATGTACAAAACAAAAAAAATGTTATCTTCAACTGCATGGGCTATACACCCAACTGCATGGCAAAGGTATACACCTTTTAGCTGACGTCCAGTATAAAAAGTTCTTTCAATAATAAAATCAATCTACTAATTGTATGATCAAGGAAGTGAAACCCTTCTGATCAGTCAGAAAGAGAGAAGCAGGGAGAGAGTGTAAAACACTAAAGACTGCCTAAGCATTTCATCCAGCCCCAGCATGAAGGTCTACATGCAACCAGACCAGAATGATTTTCTCATATGGAAAAAAGGGAAGGGGGCTACATTACTTTTTAAATCAAGTTTCACTGAGCATAATCTGTTCCAGGTCTTTGATGAACAAATGTTCTCAAAGTATCACGCCGACTGATTTAATGAGAAGGGAGTGAGCACAATTTCAAACAATCTGATTTTCTGAACCTTCTGTGACTCTAAACTTTTAAAATTGCACTTAAGAATTGCATCAATTACCCTTTAAAGTATGACATCCACTAACTAGGAGCCCTGGCATAACAAACACGCTATGCTGTATTTACTTCATATCCTCTCATCAGGATCTGATACATTGGTCCCTTATGTGAGCCCCTCGTGAAGCTCTCCAAACTCCATTACTGTTTTCCTGTCTCTTCACTGGGAGGTGGACAACATATTTGGCAGATCTAAAAGTCTAACGATGATTTAGTGACATATTACAGAGGCAAATATTTAGAGCCGAGTTCTACGTTTTCAGCGTTTCGGTGCGATGATACTAGAGGGGAGAGAGTACGTTTTCCATATTCTTCAGGCCACAGTTTAGATAACACGTCTGCTCCGAATCCCACCCACTGCTGATGAACTGAGAGAAGTGTATAATGTCTATGACTTATAACCGGACCGTTGCTAATTGAAATCATCTGAATCAATGTCTAGCTTGGGAACAAAAATCTAAATGAAAACATATGACTCAAACTGATTACTAAAAATGTTGAGCAGGGGATTTAATAATGATTACATGCTTAAATTATCCAGGCCCTTTTGAGAATCCATCACTCTTATATCTCTTAGTAAAAGCAGGCACTGTGTTTGTGTGCGTATCTCTGTGAGAGTTTGCTTCACAAGAGGAGCTACGACGCGCAAACAAACAAACAACAACATTAGCATTGGGAAAATACAGCTTGCTAATCAGTGTCTAAGTTGTTTCATTATAACGTTAGCTTCTCTTAATCTCAGTCTTGAGACCTAGAAAAACAAACGATTGAACTTTGACACGGTTTTACTCAAACAGCTTCAAAAACCAAACCCTGTAATACGTACTCCTCGACCGACACCACAGTTCAAACGCAGTGTCGCTTACTCTTTAAACTCCATATTTCTGTGAAAGCGAGCCATCATATTTTACTATTACCTATCAATTGGTTTCTAATCATGGTAATGAGGCGTCTGCCGTTTGGTGACAGCGAACTAACGGCCTCCATGGGAGCATTAGGGAGCCTGGGTTATGCTGTGGGCCGTTAACTACCTACAGGCGCTTGCTAATGGCTCCAAATGACCTCCTCAGTGGCTATTAGCACATAATTAGAACCTTGCAGACCATCAATGACTTCCACCGGACATGCGTACCTCTTCGGTCTTCTCCTCCTTGCTCCCCCCACTTACTGTTTAATGGTCAGATTATGGTGAGGTGCCGGGACACAACCACAATTGCTGCATTAAGTTGCGTGTGGCTGGCATGCGAACATTGTATGGTGAAGCTGCGATGCAGAATCAGTTTTAAAGGGCACTACAACTTATATGAGGCTGCAGGGAAAGATCTTTGACTCCACCGATATGTTTATAAAACTGAAAAGTTGGTCGCAATTAAGAAGGAATTCCTGGGTCAGCTATTTTGACAAGCTTTGACTGCAGCCGTAATTCACTTATGCGCAGTATAATTCGCTGGAAACCTGCCATCAGCCTGCATTTAATTCACAACCAAATAAACAAGCAAAAATTTGATCTAGTCCTTTAGCACAATATAAATATCTAGTTTAAGAAAATATCATAAACAAACCCACTAAATATCCAATATGACACCTGCTATCTTTCCCCAACATCGGTGCCCTATCCGTCCCGGCCTCTTTTACCATTTTGTTCTATTGTTGTGGACCACGCAGAGCGTAAAGTGCAAGGCACGGCCACACCGCACAAGTGGTTCAGTCACACCAACCTCTGTGTACACTTAGCAATGCTCTCCAGTTACCCAGAACAAAGGCCTGCTTTAGTGGGTTAATGTCAGCTCAGAAAACTGTGGAGAACAATAGCAGAGCCAGAATAAAGAGGAAAATAAAGCAAACACCGGACGTAACATCTATGCGGTGGCAAGTGCTAAAATGATCAGCAACTGATCTCTCCTCACCTCAGCAGTTACATATGTCATCTGTGAAAACCGCAGACTTTGTAGCAAAAGTATGAAACCACCAATATAAGCTGAAGATGGGAATCTTTCTGGGGCATCAACCAGGCTTGGACAATGGAATCTAAAATAGATCATTACATGGTGACAAAAGAGCTCCAAAGTATTGTTTCCCTTGTTTTAATTAAATGTTATAAAATACATTTATAAAAACTTGAATAGAATATAATAGAATAGGCATCTGCCCTGTGCTCAATAGTTTCTTACACAGTGTAAAGAATGTAAAAAAAGTGTGTCTGGGTGAAATGCACGGTCAGTATTGCGCTTTCTAGAGGCCAGGGATAGTATTGCATTAAAGTCTGTACATTTGCGGCTGGAGAAGCCCAGCAGACAGCCATGAGCAAAGGTCATCCACTCTGTGGTCACAATCACTTCCTGCATTCTAAGTGTCCCAACCCACAGACACAGTTTCTGATGTGTTTTCTATGTCATGAGTTTGAATCACTGCCCATGTTGCCACCACCCTCCTCCCTGACTCTAGCCTTTCTCTCTCTCTCTCTCTCTCTCTCTCTCTCTCTCGCTCGCTCGCTCGCAGACACTCTTAGCAGAAGCATTCCCTGAATTAATTTGTTTTCATTTGCAGTATGTCAACTGAAAATATGTAGTTGTTCTCTGTGGCAGAGCAAAAGAATCTCTCTCGCTCGAGTCTGTTTCTGCTTCTTGATCATTAAATCTGTATGTATGTTTTTTACAGTGCTATGGCAGTAAATACATAAACAGCCTGCCGGCTCTCCTCAGCTGCATCTGTGGTGGATCCCTCTTCACAGTGTGCTTTTCCGCAACATTCCCCTAGTGTTTGTCCTGTGTTGTCAGAACGTTGCCAGCCACCGCTGCTACAATGTCAGGCCAATCCACTGCCAAAGAGCAGGGACGGCGACCGTGGCGGGTCACAATTATCTGCGGGACGACGGCGCTGTCCAAAAATAACCTCTTTCCCATATTTCTGGATTGGCCGCCCCTGTCTGTGGGCAGTCCACCTCTCTAGCCCATCTGGCAAGAGGACAAACAAAATCTTGGTTGTTCTTCAGTCAAAAACCTGTCAAGAGAGAAAATAGCTCCACACTGTCGTCCATTTCTTCACAGCGAACACAACCCTGGACATAGTAAATCACCGAAAGGGCACGCCTCCAAAACACCATTCTTCTATAACAGCATTAGCACAGAAGTAAGATTTACAGATCACTTAATGTTCCTGAGTCCTCTGCATAAAAGTATATACAAAGGTTAATATTGTAATAATATCTTCCTGGAGGGCATTGCAATCATTATCTCTCCAGAGATATCAATTAGAAGCACTTTACGGCAGGTAATGACAGAGATTCCGGTCCAAAATGACATTATTATTATTATCATCATCTATATTCCCGTACTGCCTACACGAGGCAGAAGAGGCACCCGAAGTCCAGCAAAAATGTAGATAAAGAACAAAACATATCAAACGAAGCACATTAATCTTAGTTTTATGTGGTCGACCTCACAGACTAACAAGCTTTAAATATGACCCCCGTGGCCTGGCATTTCTGGTAGAGTGCAACAGTTGTCCGCACCTTAGTGTTGCGGCCATCTTGTATGCTGCTCATCTCTCTTTTGTTTCCGGAAGATAACATACAGTGGACTGCATGGAGGCTGGATACCCTCAAAGCAAACAGAAACGGCGATAGACACACATCACAAGTTAGAGACATGGAGGAAGCAGATAGAAATGATGGAGGCAGCTATGAATCAAAAGCTTTTGCGGCTGGTTGGCTAATATTTACTTGCCACCGAACACAGATTTACGCCAGTGCTTTCTCTGTTTGTAGAAAGTAAAAAAGCAGTTGGAACATTGGAAAAGTTACTGACTGACCTTTGGGCTTAGCTAGTAACATTAATAAGGAAGATTTGTTATGTTATTGACCCTCTTATCAACACCATGAATAATTCACGGCCGGGCCAGCACTTGTCCAAAAGCAGATGAGAAAACTGCACCCATCCCTCTGACTGTTGATTTAGCAGTTTCATATTTAATAAGGGACTAGAGCGCTGGGAGGCACCTTTTTTTGAGAGAGATTTAATTGGGCGCTGGTGACATCCATCACATGGTTGTCATGACCATGACCTTTCGTTTGGGGCTATTCATAATAAGAGAGTTATGAGCCGGTTCCTCGTATTTCTAGCGACTCACCCCTCCGTTTGTGTAATAGATGCCGCAGCATTTGTAAACCTTATCTTACAGGGGTTGGTTAAAGCTAGTGTGCGCGACCCGACCAGGATTTATTGCTTTCCGTCAGGCTGGTTAGGGAAGATGTAAAAGGGTGCCACTATTTGAAGAAGGACGACTTAACATGAATGGATGCAGTCACTACTGTATATCTAAGTTTGAAGCAAGGGGCCTTGACGCTTTACGGGTTACCGAGAGCAATCTTAGACACAAATAAGTATCTACAGCCTGCGGGATGTTTGAAAAACGCACTCACCATATCATTTTCAAATCCCGGTATAAGCGAATGGAGCTAAAAATGCCACGCTCGGAGAGGGAGCGCAAGGGAAATGGAAATTGAGATGAACAGAGCGGAGTGGTTTGACATCGAAATGGAAACGCTGTGTTTAAGGTGCAACACTTTAAAGTCTCTATCTCTCCATCTTTGACTCCAGAGAGGCGTGTAGCGCTGAGAGAGAATCGAGCTCTACACGCAGGTTAATTTCATCAACCCCGGGGGCTCTGGGGAGCGAGCCGGTGCCTGAGGGAGCTCCCAACGCAAGCTTCCCTTGAAGAAAGTTGTGAGACAGAAAGTGAGAGAGAGAGAGTGGAAGGGTGAGAGAGAGAGTGAGAGATCAAATACAGGTGAGCTCGCTCCCCAAGGAGCACCAGATGGCCTGCACAACCCCCTGTGTTTGTGCACTTAACTGCTTCGCTGTGTCACCAGAACAATGGTCATTCACAAGCAAGTTCTCTTTTACAAGCAACTCCTCCTTTATACATAAACATAAAGCCGTTGTGCATTATTAAAGCGGGCCAGGCGCACATAATCTTTTCAGACTGGGACAAACTTACCACCATTGATATCTATGTATTTATTACAGCAATAGAGCAATATGAGGGTGAGGCGCAGAGAGATATCGGCTTACCCGAGGCTGAGGGAAATTTAAGATAAAGGATATTTAATATCCAGTTCACATCGCCAGGGCTAAGCCTTTAATAGCATGAGGGGTTTCCGTGCAGGTAATGCCTTTGTCTTTGTCTAAACACACTTCCACGGACTTTAACTGTAGTCGCGTAAAGCGTGCGGGTCACTGATAAATGTGCCGTAATGGCTCGACGTGGGAGATTGCCCATTTGTCCTGTCAGGTTATTAATGCACCTGGGCACTTCCTCCAAAGGTGTTATCTACCGCGCCCAAAAAAGAATGAGGCAATATATATAATTAATTCACTATCTCTCTCGCTTCTGCCTTTCCTTTACAGTGTTCTTACATTTTGTCACATTGCATTAGAATCAAACGACGTGCGCTATGGCTGGCAATAATCACGGAGACAAATATGCATGTATATTATTGGGAGTAACATTAGGCTGGTGACTTGCATTCCAGGGCACATTACTGTTGCTTATTTTGTGTCTAAATGATAATGAGCACTGGAATGATAACCTATATCATTTAGAGTGAAATATGAATTTAAAGCACTGCCTGCCATTTAGAGAGGAGAAATGTGTCGCGGAGATCATTCAGGTGTCTTCTGAATTCATTTGAAAATCAGGCCGCAAACAGAAGAGAACGGTTGAGTTTTCTTCGAGGGGTAAAAGACTATTGTTGTCCTAATTACGAGGCGGCTGATGCATTATTTAACAATCCAACATACATCGCCAGGGCTGGATATGAGTAAAATAATTTATGACAGGATCTCGTTTTTTTGCCCCTCGCTTTAAATCAAACTTCAATAAATGTGCCACCCCTATCCATTTTACATGAGGCCTTGGTAAAAACAAGTTGCGCGCAGGAGTCTGTTATTCAAAAAGTCTTCCGACAGCATGGGGTCTAAAACGAAATCACACCCGAGAACAAGGAGGTGCTCAGTGTTAGCTCACCTTGGGTGATGCAGAAAGACAGCTGAGAGAAAGAGGGAAAACAATGTGTATTCTCTCCAAAGCAATGCTGTAGAAAGTCTATTGTCAGGAAGTTGTAAAGGACAACTCTTCTTTTTCTGTTTAAAAGAAAATATGACCTAGAGAGAAAAAAGGAGACATAAGAAATTAATAAAAATATATTTTTTATTTGATGCATTGTAACTTTCTTTTAAACCTCAAGTTTGTCATCAATATCATTTACATTTATAGTTATAGTTATGCATATGGCAGACGCCTTTGTCCAAAGCGACTTGCATTGCATTATACTATGCATTGTATCCGAGTATGTGCAATCCCCTTGGATCGAGCCCATGACCTTGGCGTTGCTAGCACCATGCTCTAACCACTGAGCAACAGGAAAGCATAAAATCAAAACAGTGATCCTGTCCTCTGGTCAGCTCCTGCACTCATGACAATGGCATCAGGACAAACTTTAATGAGCGCTAACGCAATGGGCAGACCTGTAGCTATCCATCATCAAGTGTGCTGAGAGAAACACTGCCGCTTAAAAGCACTAGCTGAAAAGACCCAGCAGACGAGGAGAGCGGCCATAACCAAATTTATATCATATTACACATTGAAATGTGACCCCATAATGACATCACTGTAATTCAATCAAACCCCTGATTCCGTATTACTTAAGTTGAACTAGTGTCCTTCCTCATGTAAAATTAGTAAATTGAATATGCTTGTTGTTTATGTTACAGCAGGCCCAAGACACAGTTTGATTTAGAGCGTTTTGATTTTCAGAAAGCCTAATTTTCGAGAGAGCATCTGAAGAGCATAAATAGCCTGGGATGTTGGCAGATTTTTTTTATTGATTGTGGTTTACGTAATTGCTATCTATCTGTATTTGTCTACTCGAGCACGAGGGTCATGGATTACGTTTCAATGCAACCAGTGAACACAGCTAAAAGCCATTGAGAGCAGCAAGGGCTGCGACAGGAGAGGTTTGTTTTTGAAGTTGTTGTGTTGTTGACACTATGAGGGCTCTTTAACTGTTGCTATTGAGAGTGACTGACACATTCATAATTCTGCCATTATGTACTTGACTGATCTGCTCCAATGCTGATCTCAAAAACAACAGACTCAACAGTCCTGATGCATCTATTGATGTCTAGATGCCACTCAATACCTGGACTATTTTTGAAAAGAACAACAACTTACTTGAGCAAACAATGCGTTTTTATTATTTTTTAGTTTATTATTAACTTTATTAACTTATTAATTACAATGAAAGATGGGATAAGTCCGATTTGTAGTTGCTCTTCTTACATGCATCATGGCACCAGCGCTAACCCTTGGGCCTTGTCTCTCAACTTTAAAGGGATAGTTGATCCAAAAATAAAAATGATATAATTATTTATTAACCCTTTTGTCATTTAAAATCTGTGTATTTTATTTGTGGAACACCAAAAATAGATTTTAAGAAATGTGATTTTGTGTCTGTACCATGGAAGTCAATGGGGTCTAATGTTGTTTGGTTACCCACAAAGGAACAATTCCAGCAGTGCTGATGAATGATCAAATTCAGTTATATGATCAAATACAGTAATTGAATATATTTTGCCAAAACATGCCTCAACAACAAAAAATAATTAAAAAAAGAATGGAAGGAATAAATAAGTTTTTAATATTTGTGGGATCTGAAAATTATTCTTGTCAGATTGGGCACATAAAAATGCCACACTGGGTTTTAATGTATTGTAAGGAAATGAGAGGAATAGGTCGTTTGCAATCACATGGTATTTATGACGCACGAGGCACGGCTGAAGGGCAGGTAGTGATTTTCCTCCATAGGAATTCACCATCACAAACTAGTACCGATGTTTAACGACCTGAACAACGACCAGGTAAGCCCAAATTTCTGTCAAACTGTACTTGTAATAAACACTAGCGTCCGTTAAAAGAACAAACCCTAAGTAGCCTGTTAACTGTCACACGTTCTGTATACGGGACACCTAAGTTCGCATCAATATTGTGCATGTAATTTCTAATCGAATCATGACAAACTATATATCAATGGAAAGGTCTAAGACTCTAGAATACATCTTTCTTTAGTGTTTTTTTAAATAACTTATGTAGGGAGAGTAATTGATTCTTTTTATAAAGGGTGTGCTTAGATTTTTTCTTATTCTTTTGCAACCGTATTTTTGTATGTATTTTTTATCAAAGAAAAACATAAACTTTTTTTTTTTTTTTTACAATAAAGTTAACAATATACCTTAATTTTTTTGTGTGTATGTTTTTTGTTGTTGGTGTAATAATCAGCTACTTTTCTTTTTTCAGACGAGACCAACCTTAAATTCCAAAGAATTCATGAGTTACCGCCATTTTAGTTCCAACATGCGTTTTCATGTGTTAGCTCAAAGGGGCCTCCGACAGTTAACAGCTTTTAAATGGATAAAGTGAATAATTTGTTTTAAGCGTTAACAGCTTAACGAAACAGCTTAACGTACCAAAACAACAACCATGAAAAACTAAAAGAAATGCATTTGCTTATCACTGATATCAAACATACACAAGATAGCAGAAAAGTTATAAGTTCTTTATTATAAACTTTATTGAAGAACAAGCTTAATGTGAGACTATTCAGATCCCTGGAATAATTTATTGTTATTTTAACAGTATCTAGTGTTTATTACAATTAAGGTTTAATAGATTGTTGTTTCAGTACATTTAGCTGTTTCATTATAATTCACTTATTTTGGGCAGAAATGCTTAACGCATGATATATCACTTTATCCATTTAATCAGGACTCGATCTTTGCAGCTAGTGTTCGTGACAAGTTTTGACAGAAATTTGTGCTCACCTGGTCGTTGTTTAGGCATGTTAAACCTCATTAAGCATTTTAGAAAGTCATCCGGCTGGGCTCGTCCCAAATGCAGATTCCTTTCTCAGTCAATACTTCTGAGATACTTCTGCATTTCCCCCCTTCAAATTTTGCAACATAATAAAAATACCTTTCATGGTTTGATCAATTTGAACAAAACACAGGTATTTTGAGTTTGTTATACTGAATTCCTATGGAGAAAAGCACTTGCTGCCCTCCATCGGCACTTCACGCAATGTCGTGTCTCGTGAGGTCATGTGCAAACAACCTATTTTGGGCTCACAATCCTTAACAACAGGCCAATACAATATCAAGGCCACTGACACCAAGTCATACTAAGTCAAAAAAGGAGGATGTTACCTTACTTCCCTTCTTTGCCAACTTCGAGTGTATTAAATGTTTAGAAAACATGCAGTCAAAAAACTCTGACAAGAGCAGGGGAAAAAAGGCAAAGAAACTCTGAGCCTGTTGAATCAGACAGCAACAAAATGAATATTCTTCACCTGTCGGCTGATGTTGACTCCTCTTGTTTAGATTTCACAGTGGTGGGAGAAAAAAGAAAACCGCATATTTACTTTTAATTGAAAGGAAATTAAAGACGCATCCACATCCGCAGATGACAAAGGAGTGTCTCAGGGCTTGGGGACGATGATAGCTTTTGTTTAAGATGGATTTCATAAAGCACCCCTCCCCCACTGATAATAATAAAGAAAAAAAGAAGTCTTGGACATTTCTCCAAATACAATTACCTCTGCATCACCTGATTCAATCAAATGAATTTGCATTCTGTTTGCATCCAATGTTCCGTGGCCCAGTAAACAAGACAGGGGGAATAAATCTGATGTGTTTTCATGGTTCTGCCTGCCCCCCTCATTCGCTACACTTTATTTGGAATATTTGAATTCTCATGAATCTGTAAATGCACCATGTGTGGGTGAAATTAAAAAGGCTTTTTGTTTTTTTTTATGGAAGAAGTAAGGAGCGTCCTCTTGTGCTGACAAGAGAAAGATGCTATGTCGGAAGAAACACAGTGTTAGCGACTGCCTGGGAACATATGTTGCCTGAATCAAGAAGGGATGGCGATCGATACATGAGTTAATACTGACCTTTGCTTTGACCTCACTGTAGAGAGTAAAGCTGGGGCAATACTAATAAAGTAATACATCACCCAACAATACAAATTCTGTCTTTATTTGCTTACAATAATATTACTTCAAGCTTGCATGCTGTCATTATGTCACACAAAATGCATTTTAAAGCAGCACTATTTTCACAGAGATCCTGTCGGTCAGGAAAAAAAAGCCAGCATTGATTTGATAGCTACACAGGCATGCGGCTTTACAGGAGATTATTATCAAGGAATATGATACAATATACAAATATATATTGTATTTCATTATATAAATGTGATTATACTATATCACTAAATATTAAAATTCATTAGTTTCTTTCACAAAACAATCTGGTTTTGTTGATTCAGAAGACTTGTTATACTATTTACTTCAATGATGAATATTGTTTTAGCTTTGAACAGTGGTCAGTGGTAAGTAGGGCCCTATGAAATCAGACCAAATTCAGTTTTTCGGTTAAAATTTTTCGGGATTCTGTGTTTTCCTTTTCTTAATACACTAGTAATATTTTTTAGGACCGGTGTGCGCACAGCTGATTCGGCTCTCATCCCACCTTCCTTGTTACAGTTACATTTGATGTAAAATACTGTTCCAAGAACAGTACGATCCGAATATTCAAGTGTGCGGAGCGCATTCTACAGATGATTGCTTCATGAACCTGGTAGAGATCAAGGCCGGCTGTGCACGAAAGCTTTGGTTAAAAAGTGGGGCAATTCCAACCATTACAACTTCGCAAGTACAGTCTGGCGCTTCAGATTCGCATCCTGTAAGTATTTTTTTCATTGTAAAATACTTTGTTATGGATAAATGCGAGGTGTGTTTGAAGCGCATGTTGTCTTTTTGTGTGATCTGCAAATGCAGACACGCACGCAATGTGAAAAAAGACAACATAAGTCCTAATAATCAGTAATTATGTTCCAACTAGAGGCAACAAATGTCGAGGTTTATAATGGGGTTTAATTGTCTTTGTTGAGCAGCGACGAGACATGGCGTAACACTGTTTGAACAGTAACGGCAAATTTATATAACGTTGTTTATAAAAGGTAAGATTTAGCTATAGTTTTTAAATATTTAACATAATACATATTTTTTTTAAACCTTACCAATCATTTACATCCTGCTCAATTCATGCTGCCAAAGTTGATGTATTGGCTTGATCATCTTAATTTTCTGGATCAGATTCGAGCTCAATTTATAAGTAAAAATTACTAATGACATTCTATCACCTCTCAGTACAATTGCTTTGGAACATGATATTTCAAATATGGTAAGGGGCGTTACATTTCCGTCACACGCTTGCAGTATTTGACCAATCACTATGCACTATAGTTAACCGGCCAATTATAGTACACCTCACTTTTTAGAGCGATGAGCTTGGAAAAAAAATTGTTTCAGATTTTTTCAGAGAGTCGGGTGAAAGAGGAGATACAAACATGCACGGTATGTGTAAAATACAGCGTTTCTAACCTTAAATCGTGTATACACATTGCATTACATCTAAAACAAACGATAATATTCGTTTTAGCCGTGTCATATGACCCCTTTAATATAAACCAGCATCTCTCCAGTGCATTTTGTGCTTTTTCTTTAGTTTTTTTTACACCTACTTGAATTTAAGATTTGTTTATTTGACTAGTACATTTACTTTAATAAAGTAAATAATATAATATAGAACAGTCTATTCATGTGGGTGTGTCATGGTTAATTTAAGTTAACCAAACTTTTTTGCTCATGAAGTAAAGTCTTAAAGAATCTCTGGAGATGTGTTCACACCATAAAGTGAGATGCTGTAAACAGACGTGTCATGTGTGCAGTACAGGAAACACGCAGAAAAGGCATATTTAAACCACTTCTTAATCACTACTGATGTTATTTAAAGCAAAAATAGAATTTTATTATAGCTGTTCAGTGCTATTTTCTAAATAAGGGTTCTTAGTATTTTCCTAATATTGTATTCTGTATTTATTAACACTGTATATCCTGCACTTGCTAATTTCACTTCTGGTTAGACCTAAACTACATTTCGTTACACTGTACTTGTATATGTGTAATGACAATAAAGTTGAATCTAACCATCTAATCTTAATGTGCAAGATTTCGCGCCATTCTGCGTTACACATAAAATTCCACTTTAATGCCTGGATTTCACAATTCCATCCGCGCTTTCTGCATCACGAAAATCATATGACCCTATATAAGCTATTTTGTATGTGGGGAAACTTTTTGATTTTTTTTCCCTTTTTTGCTTCACATTGAACTCCTTAGGTTTGGAATTGCATGCAAATTAATAAATATTGACATTTTCTTCTTGGGTGAACTGTCACTTTAAAACTGATAATGGAAACCCTGTACGAAATATATAGTATTACATCTACATTATGACACATTCACCAAGTACGCTGTACCGTAGACACGCACATCACAACACTACACATACAAATCCGCACACTCAGCCACCACCACCTCACTGCTAGAGATGCACAGGAAGGAGAAGTCTATTGTTCTGTCAAATAAAAGCCCTAATCTATCCGTCTTTCTCTCCTCCCACCACCTACTCTCTGAGACCAGGCTCATCTTCACATGTCTTCATACCCATATGAACACACAGAGGTGGGGGTCAGCTCGGTTAAAGACTCCCTTTACCTCACCAACATCATAAAGAACACGGCCCGTCTAAATGTGTACATTTACTGATCTCTGCTCCGCGGGGAGAGATTAAAGTGAGAAATAATACTGTACAGATAATGAAGGGAGAGAAAATGTGAATATGCAAATATTTCCTTCGGATATATGAATGTTAGGAATTCTTCAAAGCTTTTGTTGCCTAATAGAAAACATTGAAGCAAATGAGAAGTGGTCTAGCCTGCTGAACAGACCAGCTGGTTAATGCTAGATTTTTCTGGTAAATGTTGTTTTGGTAGTGGATCCAGCATAGAAGCAGCATAGATGCTATTCACCTATATAATTTACTGGCTTAACTCATGCGTTAGTGACTTTCAATGCTGTTTTTCTTCAGCAGGGTAGTACCTAATGCTAACAGATAAACACAGAACCTTGTAGTCGAATGTATCCAAAACCAACAACATCCTGGTAGACCCTGACATAAAACATCACTCTGCCCTCCCTTTTTAAAAGAACATGTAGCTTTTTCCTGGCCGCTAATTCTTTTTTCTTTCACATACTGTAAAATAAGTGAACAATTTGTGCGACTGAAAAAAATCAACTAACCACTTAATAATGCAAAGTCTGTGACTGAACCATTGGGTAAAACGCAAGAATCGTTTTTTCATTCAGGCTCATTCTGCTGCACTCTTAGCTGTTTTCATAAGTACTGAAGCATAAGCGTACAGACTGCAACAATTTGATATAACAACAATACGTACATTTTATAGGGAGGTAAATACCACAGTAGTGATCGAGGGTAGAAGAAGAGAGGTTGGGGTTGGTTTTGGTTCCTTTAATGGCAGGCCAACCACTGCGTGTTGGAATAATAATTACGTAGAGTATTTGTTTTTAATTGATATGCCCTTTCTTAGCATGAAAAGAACAATTATCCAGAGAACTGCACGCCTCTCTCATGCACAGTATGCCATTGAAATAAAAAGGGTCCTATGCAAAATGAGAACGAACAGTCATATTTCTGCCAAAAACCTTTTTCTGTGTCAACTTTTATATCAAAGAACAATAATTTTGACATTAAAACCACTCAACTCACCAGTCTAATATCATTTTTTGATGATTTGCTGGATTGATAGGGTATTAAAAGCAATGATACAAGATAAGCGCCAGTAAAGAAGGGAAAGATTTCATGTTAAGTGCATATTACATTCATGGGGTGCTGCATAATTTGATGTGAGAATATTTCTTATGGATTGTGTTATATGCAGAACTATTTTACAGTTCTGAAGTTTAGCTTTTCATATAAATAAGTGGCGAAATTACTCCTAAATGGAGATCCCAAAATGACCACAGGGCTTTTTACAAGTGTCAAAAGTATTCATCACTAATCTCTCTCTCGCTGTCTTCTGAAGCTTGCTTGACTGTAACAGTGGGCTTGTTTTAGTCTATGTTAGTGGATGTTTCTAGGTCTCCAACAATCTGTTATTCCTCTTATATATTTAATTAGGTCAGCAAAAAATGAGAAATTGTGTCAAATTGTGACTCAAGAATTGACAGATGGAATAAATTATACATAGGCTTTGACAAATAAAAGGATAAATAAGCACACAATGCATTATTATGTTGACTCGACAGAATAGAAATAGCCCTTTTTTTCTCTTCATGTCTGAGAGTCTTACTTATTTAGAGACTTATTTATTTATTTAAGTTGAAAAAGAAAAGGCCGCGCAGTAAAACATAAAAGCAATCAGTCGCTTTGACTTAACAAGAATCTGCCCCTATTAAATAAACTCTAAACCCATCAATGAGAACCAGCTCAGTACATCTGCAATTTTCTGAGGCGTCTGGAGGAGAGACAAGCAGAAGTTACTGTATTGTTTATTCCATATAATGGGATGTGTTTTTTCTTTTATCTTTTATCATTAACAGCAAATTAAAATACCTAATTTGTAAGTCGATAAAAGTGTCTGCTAAATGACTGAATATATATGTAAATGTAAAATAACTTTCAAACACTACATTTAACAATAGGAGTTGGCATTTTTGTGTATGTGTATGGGGGATGGTTTTTGGATAGTTACGAGGTTGAATGTGGGCCGATCTTCTGTTTTCTTGCCTCCTGGAGATGCAAATGTCAGTTTTGAGCAGTTTGAGGACTCCCCGCTAAGTGCTTGGCCCATACCAAACCAAACTGCTTCCATCTTCTGGACTTCTGGCATTCTAAACCGACGCGTCAGCCATCGAGGTGTCACATGACGACTTACTCTTCAAAACCAAATCCACAACTGTGGATCATAAATAAAACTGATCAGCCTATTTCCTTTTCCTAAAACCACTTTTTTAAAATTCATTCTAGCTTCCTTAACAATATTGAATAATTGAATCTGCTACCAGTTTTTTTAAGAAGTTTAAAGCGTAACAAATAAGATGCATAAGGAGAGCACAGGTACTTCACGTCATACGAAAACCAGAGACTACACAAGGAGCAACAATAGCGATAAACTACTTTGGCACAAGATGACAGACACATTTTGAAAAAACATACATGGCTGTGAGACAACATAACTTTGTCTCTGCTACTTAAAAGTATCCTGATTCATTACAGTCCAGAAACATTCCCTAATTGGACTATTATGAAGAAAGCAAAAATGTTTTTTTTTTTTAAGTTTCTTACTACTATTCAAATGTAAGTGGTCTTTGTAGATTTACTGTGTGTGCGTTGTGCCACCCTTAGCTTAAAAAGAACTCAATGTGGAATAAACCCCTTCAAACACCTCCCAACCTTCTCTGCAGTTTTTCCTTTTAAAACTAGAGGCCAACTATAATAATCATGCTTGAATCAAAGTATTTATCAGATGGAGGGGAGAGGAGATTACATCGAGTGCAAATACTTGTCCCTGTTATCCTTCCAGTGTGCGATTCAGCAGAGCAACACTAGAGGTGACATGGAAACAAGGAGAGAGAAGAGGAGCTGCAGGATGAAGATATGGATAAAATAAGTGGGAGGTGAAAAGACTAGAAAGGAGGGGTAAAAAGTTGAAAGAGAGACAAGACCAGCTGATAGCGAAGGAGAGAAAACTTGATAAAAAGAGAAAGTTGGGGGAAAAAATGAGACAGAAGAAATGGGGTAGGGTGGGTGGGAGCTTTGTATACAGCAACTCATTATCCAACAATCAAACCACTTCTTTTCTCTTACATTTGCTCTTCCTCTGTCGTTTGTGTTTACGCTGTCTTTTCTTCTTTATCCGTAACTTATTTATGAGGAGTTAGAGAGAATCTGCAGAGCTTTGCATTTCACTCTCGCTTTATGTCTAATTTAGTAAACATCCTGGTACAAGTCAGACCCGTCAACATCCCCTCCTCTCACCTCTGATTTAGATTGTGGCTTTACGTTGTAGGGGGTGAGTAAAATAAGAGATGTTTTGATCTAGTTAGCTTATGTCTCAAGTATGGATCTTATTTTAGTCTGTAAGAGATATAAAGTTGCTAACCGCATCACTGCATTGTGGTGGTGGTTCGGCTGTCATACCACATTTTCTTCATTTCTCATTACCTGCTAATGTGGACAGGGGCCAAAACCACTAACCAGCCCTCTACCCACCTCCAACTACTCTCTCTCTCACTCTCTCTCTCTCTACCTTTCTTTCTATCGTTCTTTCTCCATCTCTGCCCCTGCTGATGGGCTAAATGGTCTGGCTGCTAACAAAAGGAGAAAGCGAGAGAGATGAAATATATTTTGACTGTTTCATGGAAAAACAATCTGACACAAAGTAATATTCATCTCCAATGAATCCAATATTCTTTTTGGAATGATATTAGACGGTATCTATTCTATCTTCCATTGTGTTCCCATCTGCCCTTTTCAGGATCTAAATTATGTGCATTAGTACGTAAATGGGCTAATGCCTGTCTGTATTTAGCAGGCTACATGCCGTGAATATATTCTCTGCTTCAAGAAGTAATTGGTAATTACAGTGGTCATTTAGGCAATCACTGTCTCTCCCAGATTCATGTCATTCTTAAAAATAACTAGCTCTTAACCTTTGACAGAATTCTACAGAAACTGTTCATCATCGCCCCCGCTTTGATTAATTTTGTGCATACACTTTCTCCCTCTCTCATGAGTGCGACCACACACATGCGTGTGAAACTGTATCAATAATAGTGATGTTTTAGCATTTGTTAACAGTGACAGTTTGCTTCTCTCATCAAACCAGCAGAAAGACGGGGTGGGGGGCAGTTAAATGTAAGGTACTGTACTGTTGGAAAACCATTAGTTCCATTTATAAACAATTAGACAACAGGACTCACAGGGCATTTAGCCTTATCATCTCTTCCTAATCTCTCTCCCTCTCTCTCCCTGCTCCGCCGTGAACAAATTCAGTTCTTTAACTGTGATAATCTTTTGTCTGCTTGCTGCCGTATTTCACTTTCTTTGTTTATACAGTCTTATTCACACATTATTCATTTCCACGCATAATGAAACGCCGCACCGAAGAACTTTCAGTCTGCGGATACTGACTTTGAAAAATAACAAGGTCGACAGCTTTAGCTCCAAAACATTTCCCTGCGTGGCTCTTAAGATCTCCATTATGTTGTCTAAGGTACTAAAGGATCTTCTCCCGTGTCTTCCCTACACCAAATGTGATATCAGCTTTTAGTTTTTGCAAAACCTGACAAGACAAGAGAAAGCCTTTTAATATCATGTCAAAACGGAGCCACTGCCGCTAGAACAAGGAATTGTTTCGAATTTTAACACTCGAAGAAAATAAAAAAAAATAAACAGCAGGAAACCAAAAGCTTTTCATGATGTTTTCATGACTATTCCTGTTTAAAAGACACAAGCCTATATTGTGGCGCAGACGTGCCCGTGTGAGGAAGGACTTTTTGGCTTTGTGTATTACGGTGTGAAGTGTGGCTAGATAAAGAATGTAACGCTTCCCAAAAATCAAATATTTGGAAATCGCACGATAAAGGGTTAATATAATTTAACAGGCTCCCAGAATACTGAACCTTAAAATATGATTTGCACCCCTTATAATTTCTTACTCTTGCAACGTTTGACTTCGCTCAAATGGAGAAATGAAATGAAATTAAGTCAAAGAATGGTCCCTGTAATATTAATGAGAGTTTGTATGGTGTAATTTAAGCCTCCTTTTATGCCTGAGTTGCAAAGCCTGAATTATCTATTCAGGGGGATACAAAATTTTACTGCCGTTGAAGTTTAAAGAACATTCTTTCTGCTGCTTCCAGGGCAGAATAGGGCTTAAAACAGAGGTTAGTCTGTGAGGGTCTTTCAAGTACAGGATGCCCCTTTTAATACCAACCTGGTCTGGTCTGTCCTCTCCAAATCCTAATATTAACTCTCATGAAAGAGAAAAAAGGAACCAGCTTCAGTTAAGCATGAAAACCGAACCATTACAAACAGAACAAGACGTCTGTCATAGCAAGAATGAGGGCTGTCTGAAGCAATTCATCCGTGACATAACTATACCATAGATGGCAAACTACAGCTACTGTAGGTGAGTGATGTGTCGGTATTTCTTTCTTTATAGGCAACAATTGACATCACATTGAGCTAGGTCGAAACTATTGTTAAAAGACAAAGAATAATAAACCGAAAACATGTTAAGGCTTACGAATAACACAGCTGTTAGAATTAGAAATAACACAATCAATATCTAATCTAGTTTACAAACTAAAGGGGGGGTTAATAAAAAAGACTAAACTACACGCTGTCGTCTCAGGAAACCTGCAGCTCATCAAACAACTGATGCTTTGAAAATTGAAAATTGTAAAAAGCGCTATATAAATAAAGTTGAGTTGAGTTGAGATGCTTTTTTAATACATCAAGCTTAAGAGCACATATAATTAAAAGTACATGAATCTAATGTGCTTTTATTCTCCCTGGGGATTTGTTTTAGCTCAGATTTCTTTGATTGTATTCCCAGTAAAGCTCTCCAATTGTTTGTAAAATCAAGCTGCAGGGACTGCATGTATTTGTGCGTGTGTGTGTGTGTGTGTATACAGCCAGCATAAACACTCATTTCAACGTGTGTCAGCCCAAGTGTGTGTCTGTGCGTAGACCGGCGCGAGCGCCTGTGTGTGCGTGCGCGGTCACTGCCAAGCGCAAGCGTGTATTTGTGATAATTCCGATCACCACACGAGCACGTTCTCGCTGACACGGCTTCCACCCAATTCCGGCCTTAAAGGCATTATGGAGAAGATGCCGTGCTCCAACAGCACTCTGAGCCGGGCTGCGTCTCTGCTGTGTGCTTCTGGATTTTATCAAGATTTCCCGCTGAGCACCGATATATTAGTGTGGCAAACATATCTGCCAATTCAAACTTGCATCAAAAGCGTATCGACAACGCAGCCGAAACAGCATTTCCATGCACTTCGTCTTTTGAATTGCTAAAATCAGCTTGGCAAAAGAAGCGGCACCATAAAATTCAGCTGTGGTTTTCTTTCAGCCAAAGCGCTTTTCTTTTGTTGTGAAAAAGGAAAAAAAGGTGGTGGTGGCGGAGGGGGTGTGGAGAGAAAAGACTAGGTCTTAGCTGCGCACGAGTACGGGGAATGCATGGGTCCATCTGGCATCCAAAGAGAAGGCTTTGTCAGGATCCATCCAAGACACACTGCTGCAGAAGGGTCCTTCTCCAGCACCTGCAAAAATACCTCAGAGCCGAGCCAGGCGACGTCTGCGCGCCCGCCCGCCCGCATCCTTAGCATTGTTTTGGCGTAACCTCTCCGAGAGGGAGGGATGGAGGTAAAATAGTAATCAGGAATTAGAGAGGTGGACGTGAGGTGAGGAAGACGCCAAGAGTAAGTGATGAAGAGATGGCTCGATTATTTACCAAAGGACATTTCAGGCTTCACAGCTCGTCGCTAAAGTGAGAAAGAATGATCTTATCGCCGGTGCCTAATTTGCTAATCATGTCGATGTGTTTTCGACTGACTTAAGCTACAAAGTTAGCCAAAGTCTGTCAAAGGCTTCTTTAAAATGTAACTTTGCTCTGGGGACTGTATATAAAAGTTCACTGCACAAAGACGTCTGCAATAGGAGAGCAAGCACGCACACACATATTAGCTGACCATTAAATGAGTTTAATGTAGACTATTTCACAGATGCTTTTTATGAAAATGAGAATTAGGTTATGCTTGAAGCACATTGCTGATAAATCCTTTCTAAGCTTAATTATGATGTTATAAAATTGTGCCCTGCATGGGCACATACAACTTTTAAAGTGTATTAAATATTGCAATCATATTTAAAAAATGCTATAATCTGTCTATATAATTAGAATTCAGTGAGTAATTGCGTGAGAGTGCCAGAGGTGAAGGTGAACTGAATTCTCATATAACCTTCACCCTAAACACAGACGGCAGAGTACATAATGAATCTACTCAGGAAGAACTATATCTCTTCCAAAATATAACGGAATTCATTTTACAAAATCCACTCACACAGATCATAAACGTGCTCTCATTTGGCTATTCGCAGCTCTGTATATTTTGAAGTGATCAAATCAACGGCTACAACGGAGAAAAGAGCACTCGAGATGTGTTTAAAACACAGCGCCACAGCTGAGATCTAATCCAAATACATTCCTGCCTTTACTCACAATGAGGTCTTTTAAGTATACAAAACTGATAAGACTTTAAAAGAAAGTTTCATGTTCTTCAGAAATGTTTAAAATGACTTTTATGGATCTTTTCAAAAGTGCTTTTTATTTCTTTATCTTTCCTTTGAAAAAATGATTGCACGTGCTATATAAATAAAAAAACCGTGGGCAAAGAGAGTCATTTGCAATTGTAAATCTATGGACAAAGGCAGCACAATGTCCGGAAGTCAGTATCAGGTGTTACAATCGACATGGGTCAAGTTGGCCACCTGACCCTCGCAGCGCCAAGGCCTTGGGTGAAACGCACAGCGGTGAAGTGGATCACGACAGGCAGGATGAGCCACTCGAAAGAAGCATTGAGACAGGCCTATAGAGAAAGGCACAGAGAGAGGCTAAGTGGTAATAGAGCCTTATTATCGGGTCACCATAGAGCCCGGGAGTGGAGGATAATAACAGAAAAGCTCAGTGGTACTCATACTTTCACCTCCCTTCGCTGTCTGATATCTATTCCTCAGGGCCGTCACTTAAAACACACAGCGCTGATCCACACGCCGCTCAGCTTCAGTCTGAGCAAACTCTCTGCTCTCGTCCGCTTTACTTCTCCGGCCTTCCCTCGCGCTCTAGCTTTTTTCATCCGTTTGGCACATCGTCTCTTTTTCTCTCTCGTTACAGATTACGGCAGGTTGTGTTTCTGTTCCTGCTAATGTTTGGGAGAGTACAACGCAGTCCATCCGAGGGAGGACAGCTTCATTTCTCACAGAATCTCACATGTTTGACTCTCAGCTTTAAGAGAGATGGCAGAGACGTCAATGTCCTGACAAGTCTACACCATTAGAGCCCACGCTTAACTTCTGAGAAGCTGATTAGAGCGTTGCTGTGCCAGCCACAATCCATCACTTCCAGTAAAGGAGCTTCTTATCCATCTAACCAAGAGACTGCCTCCAGCGCACCACAGGGAAGAGAAGGAAAGCTAAAACATTCCCTTATCAAATCCTGGACCGGATATCCCTCGCTTCAAATGGCTAGCGAATCTGGGATGACCAGCTGTACCATGAGATGGAGCTCGGCTTTGGCTTTGGCGTGCACCCGGACGCATCGCTGATGGCCTTGTTGATGAAGGACACAGAGCACCCACAGACTCGGCATCCAATTGGAGCTTCTCTGAGGACCCCACACATCCCTGGCATGTGGGCAGAGATAAAGCTTGCGCCAGGCCTCGAAAGTTGCAGTCCAAAGTTTTGCCCGAAGAAAAGCGAAAGGAAAATAAGAAAGTTTAAGCTTGTTTAGCTCCCCCTCCCCAAAAGACAAGCAGCCGTGCCATCTGTGAAGATCCTCTCTCCAGCCATGGCCACTTCCCTAGAAAGAGGAGGGGACGTTGAGGGGATAAAGGAGGGGAAAGTAGACATAAAAGGAAAGAGATGCCTTTACACAAGGGGAGATGTGCTTAGCAGACACGCAGGTAACAAGGTGGGCACGTGCCCTTGAAATCATCAAACGTCTCCCTTCTTCTAGATCTGGATCTCTGTAGCCCTCATATTCCTGGCAGAACAACTGAGGACGTTAACCCCCCCTTCTGTTCGCCTTTGATTCGACACGAACAGAATGGAGGCTCTCTCTTCTTTATATACATAAAAGAACGCAATTGAGAAACACACGTGATTTCTGACACCGTCATGGGTTGCGTGCGCCTTGAAGGGTGGCTTCCTTTGACCAAAAAAGATCCCTAGTTTTGTTGTGTAGCAATGATCAATGTTATTTTATTTCTGTTCCCTGGGAAAATCTGCCAGAGCTTATACATGGAAGCCAATGCATGAACTTTCAATCAGGGATTAGCCGGATTTTCCAATGTGGATCTTCTTTTGTGAATTTGGCCAGCGTCGCCTCTGTCGTTGGCAAGGGAAATGTAAATAGAAAATGATCCCTGGGCCAACCGGGATTGCCATCGCCTATTTCAAAGAAAGAGTCGACAAAAAAGGCCACTTAGTCCTCTACACCAACGTGACGCCGCATCAGACCGTAATGGCGTTCACATGACAGACCACCAAAAAAGTCCTTTTCCAAGTTCGCAGCATATTGCTGCCGCACACTTTGGTCTGTTCGGCCAAAAGAGGGGGAAGATGCAACATGGCCGAAAAACAAAAGAGCAACAAAAATGACTGAAGGAGGAATGAAAGAGCCAATAACTAAAAGCGGAGAGCGTTTCTTAAAAGCCTTCCTGGTTTTATTCACTCCGCACAAATCTACTTCTATCAGAAGTCCACTTAGCTTAATCTAGATACTGATCCTAGATAGCATACTATCTTTAGAGATAAGGGCGCAGCTATATATGTGTAACTTTCACTCAGTGATGAGAGGACTCTGTATGGCTACCAGCAGCTGTACTAAAGAATTCACATATCTACACTGTGTGTATGTGTGTGTGTGAAAGAACTGGGCTACCACACAATAGATGCCCGAGAAGACCTTACTTTCACACAAGCTGAAGTTTTATCTTAAAAAACAATGAGCGAATATGCCACCCATGTGAGCTCTGTGTTTGTTCTTTAAATGTCAGCTTTGAAATCCACTACATTGTCCACTACCACAGCTGGGTGCAACCAGCCAATGAAATGCATTTATGCCAACACAATGTTACTAATATTTAGCTCCATTAACTATCCAGAAACTGACAAAATGATGCTACAGGTGATTTTTTGACAAATATTTGACCAGATTTTTTTTGTCACAACAACACAATTATTTTTTCTCATTAGTTAATCAATCTCTCCTGATTTTTTTGCCAGCCTCGCTCGTGCAATTCAAACAGAACACTCATTTAATGCCACACCCACATGCACACTCTCTATAAAAGGATAAAGTCATGTTCTCAGCCTCCCGTGGTGAGAGGCTATTCAGCAGGTACAGAGCCCCCGCACTGTACACGACAGGTTCAACAGGGGAAAAACTAAACAAAAACCGTATGTGCTTGTATGCGTACGTGTGTTGTTTCAGGAAACGTGCAGGATGTTGAATTGATGTGGGTCAAATTCGTCTCCGAAAACTCTAAAAATAGACCATTAGCTTGGGTAAAACGGATAAAAGAGGGGAAAAGTCCCTGTTCTGTGTTTATTTAATTGTTCGAGAGGAACGCTCGAAAATATCTTCGCTCCTTGCTCAATTGACTTATTTTAGGCCACCTGAAATGAGCTAATGCAACACAATTTTGGCAAAACCTAATTTCCTCGCATGCAAACCATTTAACTTTGTAAAAAAGTTTATCCGATCTATTCTCATCGAGACTGCGTTATTGTAACATTACTGAAACTGGGCAGGGGGTTTTATTGTGTTTTACTCAATTCGGTTAGGTTTCCACAACACGAGGTATTTGAGTGGAGTTCGCACTTTAATTTTATGTGAAGAAACCCCATTTCCTATGTGTGTGGAACCACTGTCCACAATTGAGTTACGTTCAGCCAAAGAATTTTCTCCTGCGCATCGGCAAAAACACGCTTAGCGGGCTGTCTACCCTTCTTTCCCATCGCCTCTCACGGCAGGAGAAGAGTTAAGAGCGCTAAATCGCTCGGGGAGAGGAAGAGTTGCTGTCCTAGTTTATTTCCTCACCTATTCATGTCCTTCTTTGTTCTTTAAGTTCTTTTTCTCCACTCCAATCCGTGTCTAACAAACTCTTTTCTTTGTTTTTGTCTTCGCAGTGGCTCTTAAGGTGCTTGTTCTCTACAGCTCCGAGCACGGCTGCTTGCCGCTTGTTTGGACGATTAGCACGGGGCTGCTGTGCGCCGTGCGTGTGTATCTGTTCCCGGGCTCCTCGGGGCCCCGGGGGCGATACGCTCAGCGTAAAATGGCCTTCCACTCTGCCCACCTATCTCTCCCAAGATGAGGCCGCAGCCTCCCTGTGGAAAATCCCAGTCCCCGAGCGCTGGGCGAGGAGGGGTACGGATTAGGTGTTCCGCCTGAAAAGCACACCAAATTGAGTATTCAATGTTTATTTTTATACTTTGTGTTGTAAATTAAAATGGTGGAAATTCATCTTTATTGTACTTTGTTCTTCTGAATTATTTGACGTGCGAGGGAGTGCGACTCAATGCCGGATGAACATCCGCGAGGGGGGAAGTAATCACAGCACACACGTACACTAAAGGATTGTAAACGCAAAGAAATCCATCAAGTGCACGGGTTTATGCGGAGAGGAGAATATATTCGATCTAAATGCTCTGTGCCGGCACGTTTTCGGAGAACTTGAACTTGTATTGCGCACGTCTGATAATGAAGGACTATTTCATTACAAAACACAGTGCAGATATCTCAAGATGTTTCGCTGCTCTCATTTCAAGTGTGTCACACAGAAAATCAAGTCAGTCTTTAATCAATGCTCTCCAATAAAAAGTCACATCTCCAAACTCTCACTTTAATTTCCTGCCCGAGTTTAGAGTTAAAGCAACATCCAACCACTTTCTGTCCTTTCAGCATTCTCGTATATTAAGAAACTAATCAAATAAATCAATAACACATCTCTTATGAATAAATGACTGCGGGCTAATCCTCCATCCTAACTTTGATATGAGAGCTGAATTTCTTTGTGTACAGATTCAAAACGCAGAGGCACTTTTCATCTGATGGCAGCATAAGAACAATCGCAGAACAGAACAAGGTCTTACTCATTTCTCCCCTAACATGTGAGTCATTGTTAAACAATCTGAGAAAACAAAGTCTAATTGTACATTTTCTGCATAGAGCCGTACTGTATACATGTGAGGCCAAGAAGGAATGCTATTTCATAGTGTGTTCCTTCGGGGATGCCATGGGGTTTATTTAAAGGCTGTTTTAAATGTAAAAATAAGAGCTGTGGTTATCATTGCTTGAGGAGTCTTTCACATATTATTCTACAACAATTAAACACAGTTATTTATTATAGATAATTTAGAAGCCACTCAGAATTTTTGTAAAAGAAAAACAATTCTGCCACATACACGCACATTCACAGCGATGTTAGAGGAACCTTTTTTGGTTCCATAAACCATTCAGTCAAAGGTTCTTTAAAAGAACCAGCTCACTATTACCTTTTTTCACCGAAGAACCTTTTGTGAAACAGAAACGTTCTTCAGATGTTAAATGTTCTTTATGGAACCATTTAGACAAAATAATGTCTTGTATAGCATGGAAGAACCATTCGAAGCACCTTTATAATCACCACAAGGATGACCAATTCATCATTCAGATAAGCTCACATACTGGTGGTATGTTTTGCTGTAAAACCAAATGTAAAGTTATCTTTACGTCAGGTCAACTAAACACCTTATTTTACTTAAAAATCCAACTTTTCAAATTGAATCTATTGAAATTGCTAATTATGTCAAATGGTTTATGGACAACAACCTGAACTGCTCTTATGTCATATTATATTGCATATATTGTATAGGTAAAAAAATCTTATTGTTTAACCAACACCATTATGATTGCAAATAAAACCATGCACATAAAATAAATAAAGAGACGGCTCATTGACTCGTCTAAAGATTTTCACAATCTCTGCCATGCAAGCTCTGGTGATGCTCTGATTGATGCCAGGCTCAGTGTTATTAATGGTCTAAGTAATGCTTAGACTGTGGTTTTTAAACTTAGACTAGGTTGCGAACAACAAAACTGTCTCTGTGTACATGGAAAAAAAGCCTCAAGAAAATAATTTGAAAACAGGAGCAGATATTAAACAAATATTGCTCTTTTTACATTGTGACACGCAAAGAGGCGCCACGGCGCAGGATCCTTTGATGTATTCCGGTGTATTACTCTAAATGGTTTCATCAGTCTCTGACGAGTGAGAATATATGCCATTTTATCATCTCTTGATGATGGAGCCTGAATTTTTGCCAAAGGCCTCCACCGAAAAATAAAGGGATGCTGGGAGTTCGCAAGGGGGGTGGATTAAGGGGGGGTTGATTTTGTTGGGGTTAGTCAATCTTTGAAAGTGAAAGGCGGGCGAGCGAGAGGTGGAGTTGGGGGACAACCTTGTCTCCTCCAAGCAGACTGCTATTTTCCCAAAGTTATTTGTAAGAATGCATTGCGTCAGTCTTTTAAACTCTTCATTAATCAATCCAGTCTTCTTATTATTTCTGTAAGTGCAGAAGAGATTGCTAAATAAAAAGAGATTTCTCGTTCATAGGGGGAGGGAGAAAAAGAGCACAGTGAAATGAAACCGCATTCATTGAACCTTAAAATGTTTTGATGGCTTTTCAGAGGCACATTATATTTACATAGGAATGTGTCATTAACGTCAACGGCGAACCAGAAACTATTAAACTAATACAATGCTAAACTGAACAACCTTGAGAATTTGATTAGAGCCATTGTGAGTTTTAAAAATGCTCCATTCTTGGGTTAAAACAAAAGACTGATGCTTTCAGCTATGCTAATAATTCAGCTGTCAACTTTCATTGATGTATTTGACTGCTGCAGCTAGCATTTACATACTTTATATATAGCAAGGAGGGATGGGGGGTGGGGGTCGTCTATGCAAAGAATCATAATAGAGCTTCGAAACAAACACGAAACTGTTTGTGTTTCATTTCAAATTAGCCGCTGTAATTTTCAAAAAGACTGCAGGCATTGTTTGCTTGGCAAAGTCATGCGTTTGGAGCAGTTTTAATTCTCCTATTATTGCACTTGCCGAGATGAAGCATTTCCTTTTTCTCCGCTCTGCCAAGTGCTCTTAAACAGCGAAGAATAATCTCTCATCTTACCGCAATTCTGCTTTAATATCATGTAGTGTATGACCTTCTTAGACTGTTTATTAACTGGTTGTTTATTTGTGTGTGTGTGTGTGTGTGTGTGTGTGGACGGGGGGGGCACTGAAGAATAACTCGAAAATCTGTCATTGTGTTCAAAGCGCATCTGAACCTTCTCTCACGATTCAACGTATTTCGAAAGTTCAGAGTTTGACAACTGAAGTTTAATACACATAAAACACAAAACAACACAGCTTGTCACAGTTAACAGGCTAATGTGTGCTCCCTGGATGCCATTTTAAATATAGTTAGGAAATTGAATAAATACATAACAGGATGTTTCGCCACAAGACAAAAAAGGTAAAACAAGAGCCTATTTGCGATTCATTATCTCTTTGAACATATATTACAACCTTGGCAGGATACTTAACATTGTTTCACTGAACCCTGGAGATATTTTACACAGTGATCTAATTAAAGTCATCGTTTTGCCTAGTATCCCATTTAAGAAATCTATATGTTCTATATAATTATGAAATTATGCATTATTTAATACATAAACCCCAAAGCTCCACGTGTGGCTATAATTTAAATGAAAAGGGAAATGAATAGACTCCTCCTTCAGACCCGTTTACAGGCCTAATTGCAAAACAATGAATCTCGATTGTCGTATTTGTGGACGAGGAATGGATCAAATAAATAAAAATAATCGTAAAGCACGCACACATATTTAGGTTTAAATCCAGCAGATTGCCAAATGACGCAGATCCAAACCATCATTTAACAGCAAACTGAGGGATAAATGCAAGTGTGTGTGTGTATGTTGGGCAAACAAAGGTGAAATGGAGAAGGAGGTGTAGCTAGTCTGAGCGTGCATGCCTGCCAAAGATTTAGGATCACCGTTTTAACAGGGAATATAACACACTCTCAGTATTGTTGTCTGCGGCATTGTTGCTAAAGTAGCCCATTAAAATGCAAGGATGTATATTAAAAAGCAGCGCTTCCTTTTGATGGATAGTCGTCAGTTTATGAATAAGTGTGCATATTGATTCGCGAAAGGTGAGAAAGCTGTTTGACACAATTATTTTTGAAAGGGCCCCCACTCTCCTGCATGATTTAAAAGCCATTCTAAATGCCCATCACTTACATTTCCTTATAGAAGACCCCGATGACTCCCCTGGAAAAATAATTATGAAAATGTGGGGAATGGCATCGGTGTATATTGGCTCCGCAGCAGACGTGTGTGCTGATGGGCATCTGCGGCGAGGACGATGCAGGGAAACCACAATCACTGACGAAAGGACCACCGTTGCCAATGCCCCCTCATCTCATTCTTACATGCCGTGGTTTTAATTCCCTTAACAAATCTTACCATGTGTTGTCTTCAAATTCACATCTGGGTGGCAAATAAGATTAACGTCACTTTGCTTTTGGTTGTTTTTTCTGTTAAACAAAAAAAATCTGAGAAAACAGTCCAGTGGGAGCTCGGATGACACATAAAAGTCATAATAGAAGTTTTTAAGCTATTACAATATCTGCGAGCAAGGCCTCAAAACAAAACTAGAATACAGTGAAGAAACCCCCTTACTATGGTAAATTGTGGTCTTTAATGTACACTGCTTAAACGGACATATAAAGGGTGTTGTTTTTCTAGCCACGATTGAATATGTGCAGGGGTAGTGCATGCCACCTAAGGAGATATATCACTAAACTGTTATATTAGAGCGCAACCCTCACTTCTCAGGAGTAGAGGACAGATACTTAAAACGTGGACGTCCAGATGTTCGCCATATATCCGCAATTTATTAAACAAAGCGTCCTTGGATGTATTGTGTGCTGTGAATAAACCTCCACTTATTAGACGGCGTCTGTATTTGTGTGGGCGGAAGGTTTGATTCTGATTATCATCCCTCACCTTTCATCACACACACCGCTCTGAACAACAGAGCAACAGAGATGGACGTTCACCCATGCCTGCGTCTGTCCATCAGAGAAGCAACCAAATGCGCACACACAAGTGCACGTGCAAACTCCACTAGATGCCCTTATTGACTCGGACTGTGCTCGGATTCCCTTATTCTGTAAATGCACACTCCCATGGTTAGCCGGAGAGCCCACCTGCTCTCTTATGTGCAGTTAAAAACACAGGCTCTCGTTGTCCGTGGAGTAAATTTGTTCGGTGAACAGCGTTCACAGCTAACGGTGAGAATGTTGCATGTTTTTAATGCGGTTTCCGCTGGCATCAATCATTCCGTACAATTAGGCCAATAACCATTCAATTTTCCATTTCTGAGGAGCACGACCATGCTGACAGCAAACGCAGCCGTCCCGCGCAAGCACACAATTGCTCGTACGCATACCTACTCGAGCATGCATGGCTATTCGGACAAACACCTATACAAAGCACACGGGGCAGGTGTCTGCATGTCGAACCGGAAGGCGGCGGCCTTTGTGATTAAAATGAGCGACGCACCTACGACGCCGCTCATGCAGTTTCTCCCGTGTTCTTGTAGACCTGAAGTGTCCTTTGTTTTCCATGGCAACAATATTAAATTACCCAAGCCATTATATCGTATTAACAGCAAATGCTGTTAGTGTGTTCTTAGCATCTTGTATGTAAACACTTTGCGCCCTTTATTGGAAATTGCTTTGTATAGACTAGGAGGCCGGGAGCTTGCTTATAATAAAAATATAATTACGATTTAGACAATAGCCACTCGTACGTACGGCAGCCCCCGACACCCCCTTTTTCTGACCATTTGGTGACTGCAAGTTACAAGGCACAGCCAAACACGGTAATGAACAATGAAAGAGCAAGTCTCTCTCTCTCTCCCTAATTCTAACTAATAAACCCACTAGAATTAACATTCACAATTGGTATAATGAGGTGTGGGGGTTTGGTCTCTGGTACTTCATATTGACTACTCTTGCCCTCAGCCACTCTTTGCATTTAATGCAGTACTTCAGGCCAGAGTGACTGCCGCATTATTTGCGTATTTTGTGGAGCTGCTAGTGTAATTGGTATTAAAATGAAGCATTTTGTTGATGTTTAGTGGTGTATTATTACAAGTGTTGATTACAGAGTAGAAACAAACACATGCAACAAAACTTCACACAGAGTCACAAACTGAAATGATTTGTATGTGTGTTTCTCTCTATTTCAAAGATATATGTTTCATGCAGAGGTGCTCAAATGTTGGGGTCAAGGGAGATTTCTTTGAACCGTATTTAATATAGAGATCTAACCAATTATGACAAAAGTACTCTGTACTATGTACACTGTTAACATAAATGAACCCTTGTGTGGTGGTCATGTTTTTCTTATATGTTTGCAGGTCTAGTGGACCCACATTGTTTGACTTCATAAATACAGTCATAAATTGTATGTAAAAAGATTTAAGTTAACTTTAACCCATTTACAAGCAGCATAGACTGCACTTGTGGGTAACACTTGTTATTTACCTATTATAAATAACCTTTCAAAAATGTGTCATTTTTGTAAGAATAAAAAACAGTTGTCTTAAGTAAATACAAATCAAGTATAATTTCCAATTAAATTAGCTTTTAAAACATTTCTGTTAAAATAATATTTATTTGGAGAACTAATTAAACTAATTTATTTGAAAAATATATGAATATTACTTGGAAGATTTAAACTAAATAATAATGAGAAATGTTGCCTCGGGACAGAACTGAAATAGTTTAAGGCTGAGGCAGAATTATGAACTTAATGTCAAATTCAGGCTTAAGTCAAATTATGAACTGAAAATAAATTTAAAACTAAAATGCAACTTGTATAGCAAATATAAACAAATAAATGATAACATAACAAAATTCCTAAAAATGACATAAAAATGAATAAAACACAATAATAGCTAACTAAAAATATAAATAAAACAATACAACTGAAAACAGAACTATAATAACTCTAAAATAAATGTCTGAAGTTGGAAAAACAATTAATTACATGAATTGTTTTGTGTGTAAACTGGTCCCACAGACTCAAACACCACACAAGGGTTAAACAAATAAAACAATTACACATGAAATACATGCCTAAAATAGAGATGACTCATACAGCACTCACTCATTCTGTCCAATCAAATGGTTTCTAGAATGAGAATGTCCCTCAGACAGTATAAACTGAGCAACTCATGTTTACTTGTGCAATATTAATTCTTATAAAAATACAGATGTATCCCTTCATCTTCTGCTTCCATGTGAAATATGAAAACAAATAACAAAAATCTGCACTTGCAATACTGTGAGAAGCTTGATGCAATAATCAATCATTTTAAAAACAACTAAAATGTCTTTGAACACAAGTTCTAAAAATGCATGGGCTAAACATGGGGTAGTACAAAAAAATTAACACCCCCCAAAAGAAACGTGTCCCTTGTCTCACAAAACGGACATTCCAACATTATGTCAACTATACTTTTTAAATCAAGTTTACCCCACTGCTATATTTCCTCCTGTGTCACATCGGTTTGTTATAACAACGCAGTGCAAAGGATGGGTGGATGATATGATGGAGGGAGGAAAAGAGAAGAAGGGAGAGAGCGAGCAGCAGCTTTAGGCCAGGGGGAAAGCGAGCAGGTGCAGGGAGGGAAAATTACTACTATAAACAAGGCTAGTCCTTGTAATTTATCATTAATCTGGCTGTCTGCGTTCCCAGCTTTCTGCTTCTTCTGCATGCTGATATCCATGTCATATTTCTTATCGGAGATTTGTTTATGCTTTTATCCTTGTCTGTAGTCTATGTACTTATTGCAATAGCATCAGAGATGGACAGGGGAGGTGTGTGCACATACAAAAAAGAGTGACAGAGAGAGAGAGACTGCAAAGCCATTAGAAACACTCAAATCGCACACATTAATGATTTTATTTTATCACACACAGAAAAAGCCAAAAATTATCTTTCCAGCTCACTTCAAAGCAAGGTATGCCGTAATATCAGCTAATGCAAACAGCCGTAATATCACCTTATCAGCACCTGCCTAAAATCGCCTTCATTTGCTTTAGTCATGGAAGTTTTATAGAGCCCAATGCTGTGAAATAAATCCATGTAACACCACTTTATTACATGTCAGAACTCACTTGTCTCTGCTGGCAAGTGTATTGTATTAAGCAATGATACTTATTAACTGGAAACAGACTGTGCTATTATGTTGGTTCACAAGTGTCTAATAACATCCCACTGGGGACAGCTCACACAGCTCTCACAACTAGAGTTTGTTTGGAAAGAGCTGATCTATGGCTCTCATTGCAAAATACACCGCATGCAAGAGGGGGGGAAGAAACTAATCTTTATTTAGAAAAAACTAAACTACTAAGTCTACTTTTGCTAATTGAAGTGAGGAAAACTTTCCCAAAGAGCATTTTTTATGTTTATTTTTTTCTCCTCTCATTTTTAGACAGATGAAACGAATATGACTTCCTTCCCTTTTCGAATTTGACTTTGTAATGCTCTGTCCTTGTTTATTTGCTGTGATTTACAAATGGAAAAAAGTGCAGAAGTTATTGATTCATGACCGTAATTGTTTAATTATTAATCAGTTTAGGGCTATATTAGCATTTGTAATATTGCAGACGCTCATGCTGAGAGGTTGAGGAGCTATAATGCAGGCTGTGGTTTGCTGCTCTGTGACATCTGAGATCACCACAGAATCAGTCACGCACACACGCACACACACACATGCTCCCCTCTCTAACTCTCTGTGTAGTCATTTATTACCCCTTTCACACTCTTCAGTCAATACCATGGTAGGCGGGCACCAGTTCAATACTCTGATTATTTGATAAAATTCAGACGTTGCTGATGGTTTAACCCCCAACACAGCTGCATTCACCAATAACTACAGTCATCTCTCATTGAACTGCACAACACAGATACATGTGTCCAAAGTCTTCACGCACACTGATTTCTATCATCTGCCGTCACACATTGCTAAACGCTTTCTGTTATCAAGCTATAAAGTGGTTTCCCTCTATTTTACTTTTTTGTTCAAAACTAAACAAATGAAAGTACATTAAAACTTTCAGAGTTCAAAACTGTCTCCATACTCGACGTTGATTCATGACATTAAAGGAGTAGTTCATCCCAAATGAAACATTCATTCACAAAACATTCTCCCAAATATCTTATTTTGTGTTTTGCAGAAGAAAGTCAGACAGGTTTAAATTGTCAAGAGGGTTAGTAAATGATGACATAGCTTTCATTTTGAGGTGAACTAATCCTTTACACTTATAATTAAGATTTATAGGTTAAGCCATCAGCTACAATTGTGCAGGACATGTCAGTCTGATGTCATTTGATTTCAACCCAAGGAAAGATTGCAAAGATTGTAAAACATGAAATTGCAAGTAACCTGATTTTATGCTATTAGCAGAGATGGTGATAGAGAGGAAAAAGTTATGGATCGCAGCTCTAATAAGTATAATTCTTTGTTTTTTTGTCCACTTATTTAAGGAGGTTTTATTTTTCTCAGTAATTAAATTGCAATGTATGTTTTGAACTTTTTTTAATTAAGGCCATTAAGTTTCAGTTTTAGTTTTCACTTATTTTGAAGTGTTAGGGACACTGGCTGACCAATCACTTATCACAACCGATATCACGTCACTCCATTTCTAATCACTACAAATACTAAATAAACATGTTCCAAAAAGATCCCATTTCCCCCGTCCCGTATTTCCTCCCAGGTCCTGGTTCACTCCCTCATTCTCAATATTCCTCCTTCAGTCTGTGTGAAGGACAGGATTGATTAGCATGCCGCATATTCATTTGCATACTTTTGCACACAGATCACTCTGAATCAACGGCGGCGTTGTTTTCTCGCTTTTTCGTTCTCCAAGGGTGGGGGAGGAGAGGGTGGAGGGCGGAGAGGTGCTGGTGGTAGAGGTGGAGGGGGGCTCGTCTTTTCAAGGAACACCCCCAGAATTAATGTTCCACACCTGTGCACAGTGCGGCAGTCTTTATCAACCATCACAGGTGTGCCACATTAATTGTGGGAGAGACCATTTTGCTTTCCACAGGGGTGTCCCATTTGGCAGTCAGCATGTGTTCCCAAACCCAAGCTAGTTAATGTGGTTTACAGAGTGTTCATTTTCCTCTGATATCAATTTTTCTTTTTTCTGCTCTCCAAGGACTGCACATAGTGCACAATGCATAATATATAAATAGCCTCTCTATTTCAAAGTAGTGATTAGTGTAATGCTTGTTTGGCATATTTTCCCGTGTGTCTGGGTGTGTGCGCACTCACGCTGTCATGTTATGAAGTTCTGCAAGTTATGTGATCTCGAAAGTTTTCGTAACCACACACCGTCTCCCTCTCTCTCGCCCTCTTTAAACATCTGCATGTATATGAAGGCATGTGTTTAGGTGTGTAGCAACGAGTCTCTCGATGCCTCCTTTAATATGTGCTTATAGCTGGTAGCTGAGAGTGAAGAACTGCACACCTGCAGGCCAAAAGGCCAAACGCAGCAGACTGCCCCCCTGGTGACAAAGATTACTGCAACAAAACCCCAACCTCAGAGTCAGACCTCCAACATCCATCCTTCCACACTATGCTCCACCACGCGCTCAATAATACAACAATACAGTGAGTCGCGCAACCGTGCGCTAGGCTTACAGAAAGTGCGCAGATTCAAGATTCCAGAAAGATTTTTGTTCTTTTTTGGGGGGGGATGTCCAATGATGAGCAGTAAAAGGTCAGTGGACCATTGCTGCTCATTCATTCGTGGGTTATTCTTCTGTTTATGCGTGATTACCTCCAAATGGTTAAATGTAAAAAAAGTCAAAACAATAGGCTCATGTCTCACTCTTCAAACACAGAGACCGGAGCATTATTTATGGCATATTATATTAATGACATACCCAAACTGAATACACTTTTTTGTTTGTTTTTAAATAAATGCATTGTTGTGACTGGGGAGAAAAGGGAGAAGAAAAAGAGAGAGTGAAACAGAAAACAACAAGCTCTCTCTATCAGCCGTTTTGAACTCGGCAATTGACCTTCTGTGGCACCATTTACAATGACTCATATCAAAGCCTTAAAATGTTAAAGCTATGGCATGTCAATGCACACACTGAGACACAGCCACAGAAACACACGCACACACACTAGAGGGATAATAGCTTTAACTACGCTAAATTGTATCCTTCATTTGGAGGGCTATGGCGACCTACAGTCTCCCCGGCTCACCCTTTGACAAAGGGGGTCATCGCTGTGCAGGGGAAAATGAAACCCACTAGATATTGTTTGATTGGATTTGCCATTGCCAGGTTTTGGGATCATTACAGAAATTCATTTGAAGTGTGGCAGAAAATGAAACTCGCCTGTTTAATTATTTTTTCTACCCGGCATTTTTGCCCCCTTTTTTTTCTCCCTTCGCTGCCGTTTTTAAATCATCTGAAATATTAAAGACCCAACACTATCCTTAAAATGCATCTTTGGCGGGCTGACGTACCCCCCGTTGTCTGAGGGAATGAAACATATTTAATGACTCCGCCATCATTATATTCCTGCTCTTAAAGTTATATTTCCTCCCTTTGCGAGATCCTATCCTATGCCCCCACCCCATCTTTCACAGTCTATCTTTCGCTCACTCGCAGAGAGAGATAGAATGACAGAGAGAGACAGAGACTTTCAAACCAAATGTGCTCATTCCAACATTTCAATAAATTGAGAGGAAAAGCATTAAAGTTAATCAGACCAACCACATTGTGGTTAAGACACGTTGGCTGGATTATGGATTACTATTAGCTGGATGAAAACCGATTCTTTCATTTAAATTCTGGGTTCCTCATCCCGCTAAAATTAAAAAGGAACTAATACTTCTTGGAAAGAGTTCTTTATTCTTCCTGCAAGCTTTTACTTCCTCTTTAATCTGACATGGAGACAGACTACACAGTATACGAAGAACACACAGCGAGAAACATGTGGGTGACTTGTGTGTTAGCTATGACCTGTAATAAAGATTACACGAGCAGTCGCACAAAACACTGCAGTTTTTTTTTTCAAATGCATCAAAGGCCTTGTCATATTGCTATTTCTTTGTCAACCACCCTGACTTTACTCTGTGCATAATCGTGTTTGTGACAAGTAATAAATAATGCACGATTATTTGGTAATAATTATGACACTTTTCATTTTTAGGACGTTGCATTCTAGCTTTTCCGGAGAGACAGATGTTACACATTTAAGGAAGGTAACAGAGTTGGTATAATGTGTCACATCTGTACATGTCCTTTGCCAGAACCTCTCATCCACATCTAGCCACATGACAAGACACCATCGAGAGCCAAGCGTGAAGAACATAAATAGCACACGAAATGATGCACTGTTACAAAACCAAGCAAACAGACCATCAACCTGGTTCAGGAAAGGATGAAATTAATGTTAATACAATGCATCTGAGATTGCGTACAGTTTTTCTATCTCGCTAATAGCGAGCGGTCTGGATGCTCTAATGCTGACAGATGTGTTTTGACATGCAAGAGGAGTAGATTTCAAAGAAATATTTAACACATGGAACTTCCTCCAGCTTAAGTGAAGCACATGATGTTTATGCCCTGAATTGATCTGTTAAAGGCCAGAGGGTCAGTGTAAATGTGTATGTGTCTGTAAAATAGCTGCATTGGTGTGTGTTTTATGGCTTCAGAGCAGCTGTGTATGTGCGTGTGTATGTGTGTGTGCGTGGCTGCTGCTGTCAGGAGTGGATGGTGTATGTCAGCCTTGACTAGACTCTGGCTCCAGTATATCACAGGCAGCAGGCAGCCCACTGCAGATACAGCCAAACTGTTTCACTGTCAATAAACCCGTGTCTCCATTAGAGCCGCAACCTCTCAGTCCTCACCCACATACCCAGACATCACAACAAGCCACCAGCCAGACCTGAACGCGTTGATTTGACATAGAGCAATATATGAACTTGAACTTTATTAATAAATCTGTATAAGCTACTGTGTTACTTGCTACAGTAAACAAAATTGCAGAAATAATCAAGGATTTCTGACAGTTGCCAAAATGCCTCTCTGCCACAGTTCAAACAGGCAATCTGTTGCCATGTCGGTCTACTCAGTAAGTGTGCATCAGCCTCCGAATGGCTTACCTTATACCTTTTAATTGCGTAGAAAAGTATATACACAAAAAACAACTTCCCACAGCACCTTCGAATCCCACACAATGGCTATAATAACTTTACAGGTGGGGGGACAGGCTTCAGGGGGCATATAACTCGTTCGCTCTCTTTCTGGACAAGGTCAGGCCTCTGTAATGTGTTCACCTCCACGCCTTGCTCATTACCCTCAATAGCAGTTGATGGATCTGCTGACGTAGAAAATATTGAGAGAGAGAGAGAGAGAGAGAGAGAATGGAGGGAAAGAGACAGAAACATCACTAACATTTATCTCCACTTGCTCCCATCCCAGCTTAAATCAACCCATCAGCCTGTCCCAGAACACTTAGTGCAGAGGTACATATCACTGGTTCTGGCCGCATCTTGGCTTCCTCTGTTAGCAGCATAATCTATCCAGGAGGATTGTATTGAACGTTGTATTAGGATCCTGAAGATATATATCTCAGCCAGCACAAATACACTTTGGCATGGGCATATACAATATTTAGACATTTTACCTTGCTACCATTCTCAAATACCCCTTCACACCCATAATCTCTATCCCAAACACACATGGATATTACTATCAATACAAGGACTTGACTGCTATTGATATACCAAGATTGTACCCCCTGCCCCTCACAATCTAAAACAAACCCAAACAGAACCACACACACAAATAAACAATCTCTTTCCAATATCTACGGTAAATTATTCAAGCGGGACTGCATTTGATTCAGCAGTTCATGTGTCCTTAGCCTTTTTAAGGATAATATATGGGCTAAGGACATATGAACTCTCAAATGCAGGGCCTCTTGAATACTTTATTCTGTATGTATCTGTGTGTGTATACAGTATATGCAGTGTTGGGTTAGTCACAGCAAAAACACTATAAAAAAATATTTAAATCATTCTTAAATGGAGTCAAACATCAAACTGTGGTTAAAGGATTTAGTAGAACTGCTTAAACACATGTAGTTAACAAGTAAAAAAATCGCTCTTTTGTCACTGTAACACTGTATTCCACAAATATCTGGAAAAAACAAGATTAACTTTATATAAACCACTTTGGAAAACGTGAACAACGCTGATCCAAAGCTGGTCCAGAAGAATACACTACAATCGTTTAAACAAAATACAGCCAACAGAACATTTATAGGCCAATTCAAATGTTAAACAAATATCTTTAGGATTTAATTACATATGTACGATTAAAAAATAAAATAATAAAAATGAAAACGGAAGTGCTTTTGAATCTGAATCACTGTTCACATCTTACAAAGTGGTGTACTTAAAAATAAAATTCTGCAAGCTGTAAACATTACAAACATTAAAAAACACATTGCACCAACCCACCTGAATTTCCATCCATCCATCCATTTTCTACCGCTTATCCGAACTACCTCGGGTCACGGGGAGCCTGTGCCTATCTCAGGAGTCATCGGGCATCAAGGCAGGATACACCCTGGATGGAGTCACCTGAATTTAGAATTTAAATTAATTATTGTTTCATAAGTAATTGTTCAACGTGTAATGTATATAATATAGAGTGTATATTTAAAAATACATAAAAAACATATATACTGTGCACACACACATACACACAAACTATGTACACAGACATAGATGTTTACGTGTATAGTTTGTATAGTGTTTGTGTGCGCTTGTGTAAATAATATCAAACACACAGCCCCCACTCCCTTTTTTAGACGTTTCATTATGTTATATGACTTTAGGCCCAGTGGCTGGAAAATGACAATTATTTTGCTCCAGCAGCTTGCTATTAAGAGACTCGCTGAAAACGTCGAGTGGCGTGTGAAGGAGCCACAGCGGTGCACAACAAGAAATGCTCACAGAAACAAACACTATCCGTCTCTATCTGTAATGCATACACACAAACACAGAGCCATGCAACAAACGTGCTGGACTGTGTCCGGAGCATGTGACAAATGGTCCTTTGGTGGATTTCAGAAAAATATCAGTCAGAGCTAACTAATGCCTTTTAAATGTACCCAGCTACCCTTTCGCAGGCCAGCTTACTGAATTAAAGGAATATCTAATGCCAGTTTGTATAGCCCCCTCATAAATTCTACAAATATATACACTATGAGAAAGAAAGAAACACACAACAAGCTAATAGAAACGAATGAACTAGTCAACCATAAATTTGCAATGCGAGATATGCTTTTTCTGATTGGAAAGGGCATCCACTATCTGCAATATTGATAATACTTTTCAAATTTCATCTGCTTTTGTTTGCATTCTGGGCTGCCTGTTTAAACACACTGGGAATTATAATGAAGCCAAACATTATCTCCCAGTTGTTCAAGGCTGAACATATAACTTTATCGTAAAAATGATTCCGGTCTTTGGCTGGGTTGTATCTTTTCCATTAAAGCCTGGCTATCAGCCGGTGACAGTGAGGCAGCCAGTCGGCACTGGGTTGTCCACATGTGCCGGCCAAGTGGCGTGAAGGTTCGCACTTTTTCATTTCACGTATGGTCGTGTGTTCGTGTCTGAAAGGGAGAGCATTAGATAAAACAGGGTTGGAGGGGCTTTTATTAGCATTCCCATAAAGCCTTGAGTTGAATAGGAGCAGTATATTCATGGATCATCAATACTGTCTTTTGCTATTTATACCAGTACTTGGTTGGGTTATGAACTGATCCAGTGCTGTGGGACGGATTGCCAGGGTCCTCGAAATCTCAGGGCCCATCTATCTACAAATTTATTTGCCAAATTCATCTACAAAAAAAAACTTAAAAAACATCTCAACTGCAGTGATTGATTTTAACTGGAATGCAAAAAAATTAAAAAAGAGATCTGTTTTTGCACATTAACTTTTGATATATTATACAAAATGTGCATATATATATATAGGGCCACGATTTTACCATGAATAGTTACCTATGCAACCACATCAGCACACAAAATCCTACTCAACCGCAGAAGTTCATAAAGAGCTTGACCCCTGAAAAAATCTGCTCCCCCCAACAAGGCAACACTAGCGAACCACTTACCCCCATTAACAGTGAGCTAATCTCATCAAGCATAGACACGTTCAGTCACTTCCAGCTGCCATTCCCCCACCTCAAGTTCTGTCCTCTATCAAGTGCAGACAGAGACCTTTCAGCTCACTCTTCATCCTCCTAGTGAGAAATGAGTGGTTTTGCCTTCACTCCAAACATATCAAAGAGGGAGATTTCCTAAAGACATACAGCTGTTCTGGCAGTCCGCACTTACAGTGTGGGGAGAAAGAGAGAGAGAAATGAAATGCCCGCTGCGGACACAGAAACAAGGCTTACATCACATCACTGTGGGTCTGTCAGAACTGTCTCCGCCACAGGCCCCATGGAGATTGGGTTATCAGGCACTGTCAGTGTCTAAGTGGATGCTGAACAGCCCTAGGCAGTAGAAAACTCCCGGCCTGTGTGTGCCGCATTTGGGACAGTAGGAGAATCAGCTGTGCATCAGTGACTGGATGAGGTAGGGCTAAAAGCTTTAAGCGTGCAGAAATCATACCACTCACATCGTGCCAAATGGTACGTCACGCACATTAACAACACTAGTAGGGTTACGAGGGTTGTAGCAGGGCAGAACAGTTGGCACCTGTGGGCTCCCATTGGATAAAGCGTCATACAGGGATGACTGTTGAAGTAACAGATATTTGGAAAAAGCTGAATTGAAAGCTTTGGTGAGTAAATAAAATATCACCAGTAACTTAAAAAAACTGCAACTACATACATGGTTTAAAGTCATAGTGTATGAAATTTAGTGCCATCTAGCGGTGAGGTTGCAAATTGCAACCAACGGCTCGGTCCACCCCTCCCATTCGAAGCACTATGGTGGCTGAAATAGGACTACGATTTCGTAACGTCTTCACCAAAAAGAAACAACATAGCACATTCCATGTAAGGCGACCCACGGTGTATATACGTAGATAGACATAGCTCATTCTAAGGTAATAATAACATAACGCTTCATAATGTAGGGTTTTTATACACCTCTGAAGACATATAGTATATATTATATGTGACCCTGGATCACAAAACCAGTCTTAAATAGCACGGGAACGTTTTAAGTAAAAGCCAAAAATACATTGTATGGTTCAAAATTATCGATTTTACTTTTATGCCAAAAATCATTTGAATATTAAGTAAAGATCATGTTTCATGAAGATATTTTGTAAAATGGCCTACCCTTAATATAAAAACATAATTTTGTGAGTTTATGGTCTGCTACAGCGCCTCTGATGGACAACTTTAAAGGCGATTTTCTCAATGTTTAGATTTTTTTGCACCCTCAGATTCCAGAGTTATAAACGTCTGTATCGCCGCCGTATATTGTCCTATCCTTAACGACTCATACATCAATAGAAAGCTTAATTATTCAGCTTTCAGATGCTGTTTAAATCTCAATTTTGAAAAATTTACCCATAAGACTTTGTCCATGGTCACATATTGCATTTCTGTCAATAGATCCTCCAAAATATATACACACAGCACCTTTAAATCAAATTGCATTATGCCAATCTGACTATATTTTATGGCATGTTAACTGTCTACTATAGAAAAACATTGGTTGCACCTCTGCTTTTACCTTACTAGAAAATGCATCTCGGAAGCCCAAGTTTGCTCTCTCAAATGGAATATTCTCTACAAAAAAAGTAATAGAAACAAAAATCACAATAATTCAGTGACAGGTGCAGTTTCACAGAGAGTTTCTCATCTCAGATATGATGCGAAAACACCAGACAAAAAAAGCTGAATAATCCCATCATCAGAGACAGATTTTTTTACATTAAAAATAATGCAAAATACAGTTTCATGGCCAATAAGAAATATTTATGGGTGGTAAATGTTCTCAATTCACCAATCATCAGCAGGTGTTGCAAAAACTCAATATCAGGCCCTGCTTACAACTGTAAGCAATAAATGCATCCTGGATCTGTATTTCTAAGCGAGATATTACACGCAAAAAGAACATCTATCAAAGCCAGAAATAGAAGCAACATTAAGAAAGTTAGAAAACAGCGCAGATGGGGGGGAATTAAGGAATTCAATCCAGGGACCTGATTCATTGCAGAATTTAATGCATGTAAAACCCTTTATGAAAGCAAACAGAAAGTAAGTGATTACATTAGATTGTTAACATGCTCCAGTCACGCACCAAGTAAATGGCACAAACAAGATGCGTGTGCTCGCTGAAGGCTGTGCAGACTTTAGCCCCCCGTCCCAACGCTCCTCGATATGTTCCAGAACTCACAGATAGGCCAATATTCCACACGTTCGGAAGCAGGCTTTGTTGAGGTTAAGGGTAAACACATGTGGCTCAAACTTTGGATATGTTTCAGTTCCGTCTTTTGATTCCAGCATCTTTATCCTGATTCTGGCAAACAGGAAGAAGTCGGTGTCCAGAAGAAGACAGCCAGGACTCTTTGTGTTTACCCATGACTCTCACAAGAGTCCTTCTGCTTCCATCATCATCTCAAACAGCTGGGCCTTCATATAATACACCATAATACCAGTCCTGGTGTGTGTGTGTGTGTGTTTTGAAGGGTAAATTGCTTAATGATTTCTGGGAAAACTATAAATTGGGGTACCAAATAAGCGCCATTACCACAATTTGATTACCGTACAATTGAATTAGAGGGTAATCACCATTTCTATATATCATTATATTGAAATGTTATACAGAATTAGTCCATGCTGCTGGCTGTCGGGATAAGATACGACCATCTAAATAAAGGTGGAACTGCAAATCTACAGCTTTTGGTTCCTCGTTTAAGAGCAAAATATCAAATTTTTCAGAAGGCGGTGACACCTTTAAAGAGTGAGAGATAGAGAGAGAGAGAGAGAGAGAGGGTGAAAAGCTCAGTGTGAGGGCAGAGGAGTAATTAAACAATGCTTCATCAGACAAACACAGCTCTCACTGTGATTAAAGCTTGCACCTGTGCAAGCACACACCAAGGTCCCCGGCACTTCAACCGGTGCATTTCAAAATCATAATTGCAGACTTCAGGCCATATAACAGGGGATGTAAAAACATCTGCTGGTGTTTTGTATGTCCACACATGGATTTCGAGTATGCGCCTTGGCACCAGTCTGGATACAGTTACCAAATATGTGTACTTCCCTGCTACACGGTATGTAAAAGCAGTATGTCAACTAAGTAGGATATTAAAAATCATGATACAGTGAGTGAACTTAGACAACGCACGCTGTGCAATCTCATAAGGCCACGTGAGCACAGGAGCCGTCAGATTCATAAATCTGAAAACGAAAGTCTTAAAAATACATTGAGTTGCTACGCCTTCACACATGTTCACACTCCCAACCCAACATTTGCTCACGCAAGAGCGCTTTCCATTCCCCGCAATACCCCATGGGACACGTCAACCGTCAGAGATTGTGACATCCCTGACAATCGTCCAGATGTCTTAGTGCTGTGATGATGGAAGATGAAGACTTGAGTCCTACATGCTGATGGGCATTAGATGGGCTTCTGAAGAGTCTGCGCTGTCAAGTGTTAGCCGAATGAAGAGGTGAGTGCTGGGGGCAGTGAAGAGGCAGACACGGGGCTCCTGTAAATTAAGACCCGCAAAATGAATCTCAGCTGTAAACAAACAACATTTGAAAGTTTTTGCAATAGTTCAGTAAAATACACATTGAATAAAATTGTACTACACAGTCATGTAAAAAAGTAAACTGAAACCGTCCTTTAAGTGAACCAGTGATCTTGAAACGTCCTAAATGGTGCCCGGACTCTTTGCGTGTACTGCTTAAGCACACAGGACCAATCAAGCCACTGATTACTCAAACGGGCTCATTAAAGCTCATTAGACTGTAAGTCCTGACACCTGCTTACAGCACACTCTGCACGCGGACAGGGCCACATATTCTCCCCGCTGCAAACGGCTCCACTGGCTGTCAACACCGGCCCCGACAACTGTCCCAGCCACAGTACGCTTTTGTTCCCCGCCCTTCACGCTCTTTCATAAGGATCTCTCCAATTATGCAAGCAGACTGGGGACTTGTGGAGTGGCCCAGCGAAAATGAATGTGCCATGCCAAACAGGCTTTTTGAGGGACAGGTTCACGATGTGAACAACAGAGACAAAGCATCTGAACATGTCTGACCAGTTTATCGCATCGATTCGTTCATTAGGAGCATTGTGCAGTTGCTTGTGTTTCATGCCTCAAGCGATGGAAGTGCGGAGCAACCAAAAGAAATCTTTCACTAAATGTCAAAGAACTTTTAATGAGCGCCAGCTAAAATTTGACCTTACAATAGCGGTTCAACATGAACACGAGCGTGAGGCGTATACGCAGTTCAATTAGATGTTTCGAAACTAAAACCTTCAACTTTGCATTAGAGCTAAAGCGCTCTTTCCGTTCCATCCTGAGTCTGCTGGCACGCACACGAACAGGGGGTTCGATTTTCGCAAACTATTATTCCAACTGTGCGAAAACAAATAAAATACGATATCTAAACCTCCTGCAATAAGGATAAACCTCTCAAAATGTTTATGAAAAATAATCACCAGGACAACAGACGCGTGTAGTGTTTACACTGACGCCAGTGTCGCAGCAATCCCACATCTCCGACAAACACGGAGGGTGGGCAGGGGGCGGGCAGCAAAACAGGAAATATCTTTTGCATGTTATTTTAAGTAACTGTTCAAATTTCATTTCGGCATGGTAATCCACAAAACAAATATGTAGAGGCATATTTTAAAAAGGGAGGCTCTGCTTCAATTTCCTATTGTGGTGCAGAATGTGTGTTTACTCTTTGTGTCTGTTTGAATTGATTTGCACAGCTCGGCAGACAGCGGCTGAATGCTGCGA